>NC_056731.1:832444224-832494224 GCF_019279795.1 Protopterus annectens
AAAGGCCTTTGCGAGGTCTAGGTAGGCTGTGTGTGCCACTTTTCCCTCATGTATAGCCTTGGTAACTGTCTCAAAGAAGTCCACCAGGTTTAGGAGGCATGATCTGCCCTTAACAAAGCCGAACTGGGTAGGGTCCAGTGTTTGCAGGTTCCCAATGTCTCCGTTAATGAGTTCCATGATGATGCTCTCCATAGCCTTCCAGACCAAGCTAGTCAGGCTTATAGGGCTATAGTTTCTGAGGTCTGTTGTGGCTCTACCTTTGTGAAGTGGAATAACCGCTGCTGTGTGCCACTCTATGGGTACGTAGCCTGTGGAGAGGCTGAGTTTGAACAGTGTGTTTAGATGAGGGTTTAGTTCATCTCTGAGCTCATGTAGGATGCAGCCTGGGACACCGTCCGGTCCCATTGATGCTGTGTTTTTGGCTTTGGAGAGGGCTGTTTTAACCTGAGTGTCTGTGATTTCAGGGACTCTACATTCTTCTGGTATGGTTATGGGCCCTCTTGGGGGTGAGAGGGGGGTGAAGTTTGTGCTGAACTTGCCTGCCAGGATATTGGCGATATCAGTCGGTTCAGTGTATTTTATGCCATTCTGCACTAACTCCGAGTAGATCTGAGCATTGCCACTTAGATTCTTGACATAGCTAAAGAATGCATTGTGGTTATCTTTGGAGTCCTTGGCAATTTTTCTTTCAAAGCTCGCCTTGGATGATTTTATGAGGGATCGAAGTTTCTTGCTGATACTGATCAGGGATGTCTTCCCTTCTTGGGATTTTACTCTTTTCTGTACTAGTTTCCTCCTTTTATTATGTAGCTTGTTTATGGCAGGAGTCCACCAGACTGGTTTCCTTTTCTTGGAGGAGTGAGTCTTGGTTTTGCTTGGGATGGCATGATCCATGCATTCTTGCAGGTGCCCGTAGAATGCATTAGTGAAGGATTTTGCAGCTTGGACAGTGTTATCCTTCAGCATGGGGGCTTTAAAACTTTCCACCTCAGTCTTAAGTAACGTGAAGTTTGCTTTTGAAAAGTTTTTCACGGTGTTTTTTTTGTCCGGGGGTGGGGGCGGAATGTGGATATTCAATGTGATTTGTTTATGGTCAGATCTAACCAGCGAGGGGTTGACCTCCAGTGTGGAACACCGGTCGCCTATGTTGGTGATGACCAGGTCCAATATGTTGTCACCTCTGGTGGGTGTGTTGACCAGTTGACCCAGGGCGTTTGAGTTTATAAATTCTAGGAAATGTTGGGCAAGGGAGTTAGTACTTGAGTAGTTCTCCCAGTTAATGTTTGGGTAATTGAAATCACCCAATATTAGGGTGTTTGGTAGGACCTTTATGTTTCACAGTGTTTCCAGAAATGTGGAATGGGGGTCCTGGGACATGGTGGGTGATCTGTAGCAAGCTATAATTTGAACTGCAGTTTTGCCCATTGTTATTTGCACGTGGATGATCTCTGAAACATTGTGCTGTGCCACTAACCTGGAGGTGTGGGTATCCTTGATGAATATGGATACACCCCCACCTTTTGTATTTCGGTTTGGGTTCTGTGGCCGAAATGTATGGTATGAGTTGTAGCCTGGTAGTGCTGGGGTGCTCTCTGGAGCCTTAAACTAGGTTTCTGTTACTACACATATATTGATTTTTCTCCATACTGAGGAGTGCCTCGAGTTCATGCATTTTGAGGTTCAGACTTATGGCATTGAGTAGCATTACCCTCAGTTTTTTGTTACTTGTGCTATTTACGGCGGTGGGTTTGTCTTTTGAGCCTTGCCTAAAAAAGGCCCTATGGGGGTGGCAAGAGCCTTGGCCAGTATTCAAAAGCCTAAGGGTGACAGGTGCAAGCCGTCTCTAGCGAAGCAGCGTGGCTTGTATGAGCATGTCGTCCCAGGCGGACAGACACTGGATCCCCTTTGAATGACACCAGAAACTTAGCCAATTGTTGAAATTGAGAATGTTTTCTTTATACCGTGGTATCATTCTTGGTGAGGGCAGGATGCTACTCAGGGTCAGGGTCATACCGGCCTGGGCTACGTGATCAGAGAGCTCTTCCATGTCTCTTTTCATGTAGTCCAGAGAGGTACGGCTCAGGTCATTCACACCAACGTGGACAATGACAGAGTCATATTTGTACTTGTTCTGTAGTGACCTGAGTGCTTGTGTTATGTGGCGGATCCTGGCGCCCGACAGGCAGCTAACAGTAATCTTCTCCTTATTCAGCTTAGTGAGTGGGATGTCAGTGTGCCTGACTATAGAGTCACCTATTACTAGTATGTTGGGTATGTTATTTTGCCCTAAAGGCTGTGATTGCATGGCACACTGGTTTTATGAAGTATGTGTTTCATGGTTTGTGTTGGGAGGTGGAGGTTGCTTGGATGTTTGCTTTGGAGGTCTCTGTTGGTTTTGCAGATTTTTATTTAGTGCCTCTGAGAATGTTTTCATGTATTTATGTGTGTTTTTTTCCAGTGCTGCTTTAATGGGTTTATGTGAGACTGGTGGTGTGATGCAAGTATTTCCCTTCTCCTCTTGACTAGCTGATCCAGTCTTGGGTTGAGAGAGCTTAGCCTCCAGTTTGGCCATATAATTGCATCTCTCGCATGTATTAGTGTTTGGTGGTAGGAGGAGGGGGGTTGTCTGTGTACAGGAGGCAGTTGTAACATTGCCTCAAAATGCCCAGATTCACCAGTTGGACTGGAGAGTACACCTGACACTGCCCTTTGGACATGCCTGGATAGGTACAGTGAACTGTTTTACTGGATGGCTGGTAAGGTCGAATAGAGAGCCTTGTTCTTCTGTACCGTACAGGAGGGTCTAGTGCTAGGGTTTATAAGTGCTTGCTATAAGTTTTGAGGAAGTACCAGGCTGAGAAAAAAAGTGGCTTGAGTGCTTTAGTTGAAAGTTTGTCTAGTTCCAAGGGAAAAATTGAAGAGACTTTGTGGAGCTGTGAATAGTTTTACCCTAGCTAACTGGTGCTGCCCTGCATGCAAAACTGGGCAAATACGGTATTTATAGCAGGGAAATGAAAGAGATAAAAATTAGCTAAAAATGGCCAATAAACTACTAATTTCTGGGCTGAAACCACTCCTCCAGGGACAGACAGGCTGCTCAAAGCTCCCCTCTCTCACAGGTGAACAGAGAACTTCCTTCTATCCAAGTAAGGTATGGGCAAACACAGATTTGTAACACAGCCCTGAATTCAGTACTAACCTGAAAACTGGACTATACTAGCTTAGAAAGGCGGGAAACAAGCATATATATATATATATATATATATATATATATATATATATATAAAGCCTGAAAATTCAGAATCCTGAAAACTCAAAATCCTGAAAGCCCAAAATCCTGAAAGACCAAAATCCTGAAACTCAAAATCCTGAAAACACAAATAATGCTAATATGTCACTATAAAGACACTAATATCTACCAACTGACCCTGACCCTAACCCTAACCCTAAGGTCTCTCAATATCATATATATATATATATTTTAGAAAATAAAGCAGATACACTCAAAAAACACTTTAAATGCACGGAAAAGGATACTTATTGTTATATATCTCAGATCAGAGTTGTAGACAATGCCCCTAGTAATAAAGTAGGAAGAAACGCAAATACAGTAAAAGCAGACGAATAAAGTACAATAGAAAATGAACAAACTGATTTAAAAAAGTTACCCAATTATCCAGAAAAAGGCTCAAAACTGAGCCCTGTTCCAGCAGTCTTCAATCAGATAAGTTTTAACTGCACACCCCTGCTTACTAGGGTACAGGGGAACCTTCTCCAAAAAAGATGGCCTGGATCAGTGCTTAAGTTATACAAACAAAGCTAGATTCAGTAGGCCTGAATCTGGTCTATGCTACAGCAACAAGCCGCACCAAGTTCAGAAAGAAACAATTCGAATAAGCAGGTACAATAAGCCTGTGACCAGATATTCCCAGCTCAGAAAGGCAGAATCCAGCCTCTCCTCCCACAAGAGTACAGACCACAAACCTTCTTAATGCAGAATAACTGGCCTGAAGCCCAAGTGCTTAAGCCAGAACTAATACACTTTTAGAATAGCAGACACTGGGCCTTCAATCAGCAATTCCCAGCTTAGAAGGATGTAAGCTACCTGTCCTGCCACAACAGTGCAGACCACAAACCTTCTTAATGTAAAACAGCCTGTATGAAGCCCAAGTGCTTAAACCAAAAGACTTAGAATAACAGTTACAGTTTAATCAGGCTACTACCAAGCAGTAATAAATGCAGTAGAATAAATAAAAGTGAGTGAGTACTTTTAAGAAAAGAAAAAGAAAGTAGGAGGAAAGACAAATACAGTAAAAGCATTTTTTTTTTCCTTCTCAAATCTACTCTCTGTATTAAGTAGAGTGAACACTAGACTCAGAATATGATCTCACTGTACTCGGTTAAGTGAGCAAATGAGATGGACCCAGGAATAATGTTCTAATACAGACTTATAGGAGGGGCGGGCAATTCCAGAGCCACTAACACCAACACACAAACACGGAGGGTGGGTGGGGAACTCTAACTGCAGAGAGACACAGACCACACTGTAAAACACACACAATAGAAAAAAATGAAACTACAGTACTTTTAAATCTGCAAGTTTGTACTTAACAGAATATTAAAATGCAAGTTTCACTTAGCTCCAGCTTCTAATGCAGATGTTTGTAGCCAAGCAAGTCTCTCAAGAGTTGAGCATAAAATGATTTCACAAACTTTGTGGCTAGCACTTAAAGTACAGAGGAATCCCTCTAGGCTATTAAATATCAGATAACAAAGAGTGATAACACCACCCCCACATATAGCAAACAGACACACAGCCAGAAACACACAATTAGGAAAGAGAAGAAATGAAAAAAAAAACAGTACTTTTAAAACTACAAGTTTGTACTTAACAGAATATTAAAATGCAAGTTAACTGCAGAGAGACACAGACCACACTGTAAAACACACACACAACAGAAAAAATGAAACTACAGTACTTTTAAATCTGCAAGTTTGTACTTAACAGAATATTAAAATGCAAGTTTCACTTAGCTCCAGCTTCTAATGCAGATGTTTGTAGTCAAGCAAGTCTCTCAAGAGTTGAGCATAAAATGAGGCAGGCCATAATGAAGGAGGAGACATCAGACACACAGAGGAAAGACAATAGTGATGAGGAGGATTGGATTACAAACAGCAGTTGGCACAGACACAAAAGGGCAAGGAACATATGGATGGGGGAAGGGGTGAGTTGCATAGCTGCAGTACATGCCAGCCACAACCCAGTGGGAGCTCCCTCAATACCAGGCAATGGCTTGGATGGTAGAATCAGTGTGGGGTGGAACATGACTCAACAGGTCACTAAAGGAGGTTTTGTGACTGGCCAATGCAGGTATCCAGCCTTTTGTTGATGACCCCCTCCCCACACACAAACTATTTCTTCCTGTTTCCACCAGGTGACAAAGATGCCATCTCTACTGCCTCTGCTACTGGTGCAGGGGCTAGTTGCAGTACCAGATGCAGGTGCTGCAGGAGTTATGGAGGTGACTGCAGTACCTGAGATGCAAATGTAGTGGATGTTGGTGGCAGTAAAGGCCAACATGCCTTGCTGGAGGATTATGCTGTATGCAAGTGTAAAATAAATGCAGGGAAACAAAATAAAAATAATAATAAAATTACATAATATGATAACATTACAGGCATTATACTAAAAAAAAACAAAACAAACAAACAAAAAACAGTTACCTATGACGACAATGATGGTACATTATGCACCTGATGGGACAATCACACTCACAGCCACCATCTCATGCAAGCCAGAAGCCAAAGTCTTAACATGTTGAGCAACTTGGACAACTCGGACCTCTTAACCTCCTAGCAAAAGAATTCTGGACCTAACCAAAAAAATGGGTGGACAAAGACCTAACAATTAGGAACAAATTTTAAATATTGCTCTTATAAAATTAGAAAGTTGATAGAATGATAGATTTTGCATTAGCATGCATTTTCTGAAGGATATGACATCAGAAATGTAAATTATTTAATGATTTCAATCCTTAGCGAATTGCCAGAAAACCACAAAGTTTATGAGTAACTGTCCAAAAATATGAGGCAAAAATCTGAAGTTCTTTGAAATTCTTAACAGTTGAGAGGTATGGGCAAACAGACTGAGGGCTGTAGTCAAAGACACAGTAGTGGAGTGTATGAGATAAGTGTAAAGATTAAAAAAAAATGCAGCTCAGATGTATATTGGTCTTCCAATGTTACAGGTACTATAATTAAAACAGCAAACATTCACAGCAAATTATCATTGATGGCACGATACACAACCATCTGTGGAAAATACACCTACAGTCAGTCACAATCCCATGCAATCTGAAAGACAGAGCATTATGTTTAAGTACTTAGACAATCAGAGTGAGGTCTTTAGTCAAACTCAAAGTAGCAGTATGTGTGTGTGATACAAATATACAGGTACATAGAAAAAAACTTATATCAGTCTTATCAATTAGCCAGTGGTTTTCTGGTAGATCATTGAGGACTGAAGTCAGCAAATAATAGCAGATATTTAAGTTTTATCCTTCATATCCTTCAGAAAATACATGCTAATACAAAAAAGCTGTTCTCTCCAATTTCTCATTTTATAACAGCGATATTTAAAATCTGTTCTTAATTTTGGGCCTTTGTCCCTCTCCCATTATTGTCAGCTTTTTGCACTATGAGGTTGAGAGTTATTTTTCTGAAGAATGTCTAAAGACCTAAAGAACAGAAGTGCTTAAAAATTTAATCATTTAGCTCCAGTTTTCTTTGGCATGTATTTTGTTTTGTATCTGATAGAAGGGAATAGCTGACAGTGTCAGAGGTCTGAGCTATGGCCCCAGCAGGGGTACTGTTGTGTAGGGAGGTTATGCTATGCTCTTTCATTGTAACCACAACATTGTCTATATGTAGTTAGTTTAAATTCCTTAGTGATTTTTACACAGAAGGCTGCACAAGAATGCACATGAAATGAGATGGAAGTGGACAACATATTTTAATAATTTTGCAAATGTGACTTAGGAGTGCAGGAGGTTTATAGTTATTAACTTGGTTGAGGTTCAACCCTTGTTGACTGGAACACTTGTAAAAGGAGGATAAAATGTATAATATGAATTATGCAAAGATGTTTTCAGCTTGTACAGTTTGTGGAAATATTTAACAGGTGGAAATTATTTGGTTGCAAAAGATGCTGTAGGTTTAGTGAAGGCTAGATGAATGATGGGAGAATAGACCCTGAATAACAAAGACTGGTGGTGGTACTGATACTGGAGACAGAGAAAATACATTGAGCTGATCAGGTAGGCTAGCAGACAGACAGATGGCTGAAATGGTAAATAATTGTTTTTCAGAAAAGCTGGTGAAAATGATGCATAGTCACTTGAAGGTAGCTTCAGGCAAAAGTGATGTAGATGCAAGAAGCAGAGATTACATTTTGGAGATGGAGATTAGACAGACCGTCACCTCTTTTTATAAGCTTTTCACATATTTATGTGCTTTCTATATTTTATACAGTTATTTTAGTGACATGTTTCTTAAATATTTGCCAAATCTCATTTGGAAGCAAGACAAACTTTAATACACATCTGCCAGACACATTCACGTTTGAACAGTAATATGCACATTGCTTGGAATTCATACTAATTTATTTATTTATGTATTTATTTGTATTTGTTTTCCAGGGCAGAGCAGTGAACTCCATAGACCTTTTTTACATTAAGCCTGGGAGCCGTGAAGAGTTTGTCCTTACACTGAGGTACAACAATCTCAGAGTTAAAAGAAAAAGAGGAGTTTATGGTGTCCAACCCACACATCAGAAGGTGTGTACTAGAGCCCAATACAAAAATGTATCTAACTACAGCAAATTTAAAATTAAAATGTTTCTGTTTTCTTTACAACTCACACAATACTGTTTGTACTTATGATTGACAACAGTTGCAGGAGGTCAAGCTTTAGTCATACAGTCATATCATTTTGCAGTCAGATTTGGTCCTAAATACTTCCTATATTCAACTTTGTTATGGCATCTGGTGTGTTGCCTAAAACTCCCTATACTGCTAGTGCTTTTTCTTGTTAACTAGTACACTTTTTAAAAACAGCACTTTTTAGGACAGGTGTCAAGTGCATTTGCTATTTCTAATTCACTAGTAAACACATCTCAGCCTGGCTCCATAGCTTAGACAGCTGGATGCCTTATTGTGATCCAGGGGACTAGGATTTGATTAGCAGACTCAACATAAGAGGAGCCGGTCTGAAATGGAGAGGCATGAAGGAGAACGGCTCAAGATGAGCCAGTCTGAGATGGAGAGGCATGAAGGAGCAGGGTTCAAGAGGACCCAGTTCAAGATGGACAGGCATGAAGGGGCATGGGTCAAGAGGAGCCAGTCTGAGAGGGAGCGGCATGGCTCAAAAGAAGCCAGTCAAAGATTTAGAGGCATGAAGAGACATGGCTCCTGAGGGAGAGGCATGAGGAGGCATGGCTCAAGAAGAGCCAGCCTGAGATGGAGAGGTGTGCAGAGGCACAGGTCAAGAGAAGCCAGTCCCAGATGGAGAGGCATGAAGAGGCATGGCTCACTTGTTTATGTGAGTTGGGAAGGACTGCACACACTTGGGCACATGGAGTCAGTGTAAGCTCCCAGTGAAGACCTGGGAAACCACTCATGCTTCCTAGCGAGGAACTGGGCTGCTTGTAGGGAATGCCCACTGTGGAAGAGAGGGGATGGGCTCTGTTCATAGCTTTATACAAGGCTACTTCTCAGCACAAATACGAAAATTTGAACCAACCCTGATGGCTGCCTAAATGATGGCCTTTCTCAGCCAACTTTCACCTGGTGATGGGGAGCAATAGGCTTATTGCTCAGGAGAAGGCTGATGATCAGTAAGCACAGGAGGCAAAAAAAAAAAAAAGGTAGACACGTCTTGCTAGAGGTTAAATCATGTTTCCTGAAATTGCTGCAATACAAGTGTGGAAATGCTAGCAGAACACTTTGATCCACATTCTGCCATATGCTCCAGAGACACTAAATCAGCAAAGCCAAATCAGACTCTAAGGAACAGGTGCTAACTCATGAAATATATAAACAAACAAATCAGTAAAACTAAAAACAGACAGTGAAGGCGTATAACTTGACTGCTGGGTCATATTTTCAGCTTCAAGAAATCAGCAAAGTGAAACAGTGGAAGCATCAAATATAGATGAAATAGACCAGTTGATACTTTCCTGTAGTACACATCTTTTCATTTATTTTTTTTTTATTTTTTTCTTTCTTTTATTTCTTTTGGCAATTTCTGAATGAACAAAACACAGAATATACAGTAAGATGTGAACTTTTCAAATACTTTTTTTTCTGTTCCATTTTGTACAGTGCTTAGGTTTTAATCATGGTAAGTCAGCTTACAAATGGTAAAACCTACATATTAGTAAAACTATTTTCTTACTGCAGTTTAACTCAGTATCTACTTCACCATCAAGATATGCTGGGATATTTTTGTAAGGCAGTGCACAGTCTCTTTTTAACTCATGGTAAGAATCTAAAACCTGAGAAAAAAAAAAGAAAACTGTATGCAATACAGTATGTAATATAAATCATACTCCTTAAAAACATTTCATGGAGTAAAATTATATGAAAAATTTGATTTACTGTTTTCATAATGTTACATACATGCATGTGAAATGAATTGTAAGTGCATGCCTGCATAGTGTGGATGTCATAGGTTTCCTGTAAAGCTTATAGTGTTGACTTTAAGTTAAGCTAAAGAACAGCTGCAGGTCTCATTTTTCGGGAAGTTTGGAAGGCACAACACTTCCCAATCTGAAAATTTGAGATATTGCATTACCGAGCATCTTATTCAGAAAGCAGCCCTTATGATTCATATCCATCTACATACCAAAGTCATGAATCAGAAACCCTTGAATCCTATTTGTATGAGTCCCTGCAGCAACACTCAGCTAAAGTTTTAATCAGTGATCACATTTCTAATGTATTCCTAGTGCGCGCTTGGATTCTACCTCTCACAGAGCTGATTGTTCTTCCTGTGCATCACTTAAAATAGGGCCTCCAAAGAGCAGACACAACAAAACAGGAGCTGTAAGAAAAGAAAGTGCATAATAAGAGTTCCTTTCAAGCATTGCTGAATGAAACATTCTGGCTTGACAGCAGTTGCTGCATACATTACAGTGACTTCATTTCCACATCCCTCTCTGTGGGCTGAGTTGCAGAGACAGATCTGATGGTGTACATCTTTAATCTTTGTACCAGCTCTGTACCAGTTCTTCCCACCAACTTGAGGAGCTTGTTAAAGAGATCATGCATTCCTCTCCAGAAGCAGCAGTTGGTAAATGTTTTTCATTTGTAAGGATAATTTTGCAGCTCTGATTATTAGACTTTTAATAAAGCATATATCACAGCTATAGTTTTCCAGTCCCATGTGGTATGAAATGTTAATTTGTACTTCTGAATCCAGCATTATTAACATCGTGAAGAACAGACTATTTGTATCCCACATCAAGGGAGGCCGACTTCTGCTCCCTTTGTATCCTCTAAGAACAATATCCTCTAAGAACAATTCCTTCTGATGTGACAATATGACAAAAATGTACAAAGCCCATCAAACATTTTTGGGGAGAACAGAATTCTTTAGCTGTATGTTGCTGCTAGATTTGAAAAAAAAATGATGATTTTCATCACAAAGTAATTTCAAAGAAATGTGATGGATAACTGTATGCCTGCCTTTGAGTCTGAATTATAATCCAAGCTCAGCATTCAGCTACTGAGTAATCACTTCAGCTTCCAGTTCAGTAGCAGTCTAAGCAATGATCAAATCATCAATAGCTGGTGAAGACTGCCTTTCATTTATTCATTTTTTTTTAATGGATTTGTTAACCAGGTAAGCACAGTGGCAAAAGTGCCCCTTTTTAGGGGTGATTCAGGATGCCTCTCTGGTGAAGTGACTTACTTTGACACAGTAAGCAAAGAGAAACAAAGGAATCAAACCCAGTACCTTGACTACAGGAAGCATCTCAGAGCCAATCATCTGCACTAACTGCCTTTCACCTCTTCCATGGTTATGATGCCCTGTTTCGTATATGTTTGTAACCTGAGCTGTATATATCAAAATGGCAATAAAAGTGGAAACTATATTATTCATATCACATGAAATGAAACTCCATCAACCCAAATTAATTTGTATTTCATGATCTGTTGACTGAACAGATTAGGTGGGCCAAGTGGTCCTTATTTATAGTCAGAACTGGTGTCTCTTTGTTTCTTTGACAGTCAGCAAGTGGCATTTTTTAACTGCACATTCCAGTGTAATGTAGCAAGTTTTTAATATTAGTAAGGATCTGTAAAACCAAAGCCTAAAGATGTAAGCTGCAAGAAGCAATCCATCCACACATGGTTTGCTTATTTTTTTGGAAGACAATTTGAGTTTAGTTTTATTAGTCCAACCACAATTCAAAGATTCAGTGAATCACAATGTATTTCTAAACAGCCTTATAGAATATCATACACTATTAACATTATGCATTTTTGTGTATTCATTTTGATAAAAAATAAGACACAGGAGCACAAGTACTCAACTATCTGGATGCATCCAATAATAATTCTGTGGAGAAAGTTTAACAGTTTAAATCCAGGTTTTGCAATTCCTTCCACTTATACATTTTATTACAGTTGAAAAAAAAAGAGATTAGTCCAGCAAATTGCTGGGCAACAGACAAACTGGCTCTCAACTACACTCTCATGGAGATTTGAGAGTCTGTATGTTCTACAAAATGTAAAAGTTATATTTAAACCTAACTTGTAAACCTTTATTCCACTTATGGTGTAAACTATGGAACCTCTACCACTATTAAAATTTTCAACTGGAAGTTCCTGCTGAAAATGGAAGAGCATGGGTGCAATGAGACATGCATGCTCAATATCCTCAAAAGAAAAGCTATGACTAAAAGTGCTGGTGTGTGTGTGTGTGTGTGTGTGTGTGTGTGTGTGTGTGTGTGTGTGTGTGTGTGTGTGTGTGTGTGTGTGTGTGTGTGTGTGTGTGTGTGTGTGTGTGTGTGTGTGTGTATGTGTGTGTGTGTATGTGTGTGTATTTACGTCATGTTTCAAGAACATTAAGAGCTGTTTAATTTCTTTATTTTAAAAAAAGTGAATTCTGGAATTTTGTGTTTATGCATATATGTATGCATGCATGCATAGTTCTGGAATTGGCGATTTGTATCACTACATACTGAATTGTTGATTTGTGTTTGTGACAACTCAAAGTGAATTACACAACTGTGAAATTCAACTAATAAAACTAGCACATACAGAGGAATTCAAGGTTCATAGCACAAGATGTACGGTTTGTTCTAGAAAGGCCTTTCTTCCACAATGCTCCCATTTGTGATTCAGAAAAATGTTAGTTGAGATGAGGTAAGACCTCATTATTGGCTAATTTGCATATTTTTGGAATTGCAGTTACTACTGTGATGGGCAGATCATGGCTGATTTGGATGTCATGGTAGTAAATTGCTGCTCATTTAGGCAGTTGCATTCCCCCCAGTCACTCTCTCACACAATGCACACACACGCACACACACACACACACACACACACACACACACACACACACACACACACACACACACACACACACACACACACACACACACACACACACATACAACACAGGCCTTTTACCTTTCCCTACCTTATTTACCCTCCACTTTTTCTCTCCAGTCCTGCCCCCAATCAATTTCTGTTAGTGCCTTAGGATACTTTAAGGAACATTCTTTGGTGGTGTAGTGCAATCCTGCTACCCCAATCCCTGTATTAACACTGGTGACATTTCAGCACTTAAAATATTCCTGGGTGTCTGGTGGTTGCCCCCAACTCTCGATCTCGATAGTAACATTGGTGATATCATGGTACTTAAATTATTTCCTGGTGTCCACTGGTTTCCTCAATTCCCGTAGTAATGTTGATGCTGTCATTGTACTTAAAGTAAGTTTTGGTGCATCGCCTAACCACTGATCACCATTTTGCTTTCAGTGCCATTATTGCACTTTAAAAGTAATCCCTGTTGTCTAGTTGTAGCCTCTCACCATGTTCGTGTTTGGTGATTGAACTTGGCCTTTTGGCTGTGTTCAGTACTGCAATGGCAGGGATGGCCTTAGTGATCTACCCAGCTGAGTGATTTCCAGAATCATTCACTTGTGTAGATGCCTTCTTGGAGGACATTCCAGGGAGACAGAGAGAAAACACATAGCTAATTAACATATGCCTCTGCCCCAGGAATACCTCATTAGCAACAGCAGTAAAATCCACTAGCCATTTCTATTTTTGCATGTTCTCTTAGTGCAGACAAGAACCTACCAATTTTCTCATCCTTCTTAGAAGAAACTTATAAAAGGCATAAATCTCTGGCTTACTGATAGGTTTTGTAGTGTATCCAACAGTGTCCTGGGTCTGGACACACTATATGCCTCCAGACAATGTACTCATGAATGGATTGGATTTCAACCTTGTTTCATTACCCAGGATCCTTTGCTAAATATAAAATCTCTGTTTGGTGTTCCACACCATCTTTAAACTCTCTTCCCCACTACAAAGGTCCGGTGATGTGCCCATGGTAATGGCGGGATTCTACAGCTGCAATACGCTGCTTATACATGTCTTGTAAGTTGAGTCCCTATGCATTTTTGTTTTCTTCTATGATAGATATAAAGCCTAACTCTTACAGTCACTTTTTACTGGTGTCCTAACTGAATACTTTAGCAGCATGATGTCACATGAGTACTTTGTGTAGAGAAACCTGTGCACTAGCACACTGATATTTTGTGTTTTGTAAGTTAAATGAATGCAGAAGCTGCTGACATATGCTTTGTATTTCAAATCCCTTACCATTTTGCTTTTGTAAGTTAAATGAATGCATACACTGATGCTAAATGCTCTGCAAGTTAAAGCTCTCTACTTTTGTTTTTAAAATGAATGTGCGCTGTTCATAGGTTCATAGGTTCATAGGTTCATACTAGGCTATCTGCCCAAGGGCATTAAAACTATGCCTATCATTTTGCTGTGCCTCTGTCAAGCAGTGACACTGAAGTAATCCCTGGGGTATATCTGCAATCTCCCATCCATTGGTCAAGATTCCTCTTGAACAAGGCCAGAGAGGTGCTCTGCCTCACATGTACCGGGATTTTGTTCCACAGCATAGGGAGTCTCTGGGTGATGAATCTGTCCCTCCAGGGATCTAGATTTTTGAGGTGAAGCATATTCATCAAATCTGGTATGAGACTGAATAGAGCTGGAGTTCTTTCAGTCGGGCAGCATAAGACATATCTGGAGGATATCTGTGTCAGATGTCCTCCTGTGTTTGCTTGTACTTCAGAAAAGTAGATGCTATGTCTTTATTTATGAGTTCCATTATGATCCTCTCCATGGCTTTGCAGATAAGGCGGACCACAGTCGCCGTAGCCACTCCTTGGGTAAGTATCCTGAGGTGAGGCTAAGATTAAACAGCTACACCATCCGATGCTGTGTTTTTTTTTACTTATAATGATCAAAGGTGTCTTACCTTTCAAGGATTTTGCTCTATCTTGTAGTAGCTTCCTCCTTTTGTTGTAGAGCTTGTTTTACAGAGAGTCTTAGTTTTGTTTGGGATTGCCTGATCCATGCAGTCCTGTAGGTGCTGATGGTGACTAGTTGTTCCATGGCATTTGAGTTTTTGATACAAGTTTTCCATTTTTGATTCCCCTCTGCAAGTTAAAAGGTGAAATTATACAATATCATTTTACTCATTTTCCAAACTAAATACTTTAGTGGTATGAGGTCACATGAGTCTTTGATGTATGAGCTTCCAATGTTCTAGCGTATTGTCTTTGAACATAGATAATTTAAATTCTATACCACTGTATTACACCCATCTACTGCACCCTTGTTTCATAATGTTATATTTTACTAGGCCAGTGCATAGAATTGTTCTGTCTAAGATCTACCTTAATGAGATATATTTCTTCACAGTCCAGTGGATAGATTTAACTGCCTAACACCCATTTGTGTTAACTGCCCAGAAACAACTATATGAGTTTGCTTTGGCTGCAGCATTGAGATTGATTGTTTATACTATTGTTTTAGCTATTTGCTGTGTCTATACCTAATTACTTAAGGTTTGCTTCACTTTCCTTATATCACAGTTTCCTTTTCTATCAGCCTGGCTTTTCATGCTTTAATACCTGTCCATCTGACTGTAATTGCTTCCTGTCATAAATATTTTCCCCACTGTCTTAACCTACTTATATTTCCTCTCCCTCTCTTCCACTTTTTAGGTTTGTAACCAGTTTGTTTTGCACTAACCATCAGTATCTACAAAAACTCTATGCATGCACTCCTGCTCGGTAGAATGACCCCATTCTCCAATCAAGCATACCAATGATAATTTACTTCTCTGCTAAAATTTAAGGTTCATTACCTCCATCAGACTATGTATGTAAATTACCTTTAAACCTATCCCAAAAATAGCTGCACATCACCAGGACATGTTTTTTACTTAGCTAAGCTTAGGCCCCTTGTAGTCATTATTAAAGCAGTAAAAACTAGCTATTTTTGTTTCTGCGCATTCTCTTAGTGCAGACAAGAACATACCAATTCTCTCCTCCTTCTTAGAAGCAACTTTATAAAAGGCATAAACCTCTGTCTTACTGAAGGTTTTATAGTCTATCCAACAGTGTCCTGGGTATACTCTTTGAATACTGGCAGGCACCATAGGAATCAACAGTTTTTTTCACCCTTTGAGCTGCTGTATAACCACAGGGTAAGGAGACCATGGGTTTAATTTTTATGAGTAGGAAGGGGAATATAATTTCTATTATGAATCTGTTTTGAAACATGTCTTAAAGTTTAAGACTATGCCTATGAAGATCATTGAGATGACTCGGGAGAATATGTCAAAAGCTGAGAAGAGCATGGCCTACCAGTGTCTTTGGGGCATGGCAGTGGTATCTTATCTTATAGGTTCATAGGTATTTACTTGGCTATCGACTACAAGGGCCTTTTTAAGTCTAGCCATGCATCCCAAATCTCTGACAAGTTCTGATACCTTTTGTGATTCCCGTGCACAGGCCCAGTAATCAATCCTCACCAGTAACACCAGTGAGAGATGTGCACGTTAGGAGGATAACAAGTACACACACAGTAAAGTACAATTTCCCTTAAGAGCATACAGAGATGACAGTCAGTCTCGTGCTGGTTTCCTCCCTTTCTCTCCAGATCCCCAGTAAGGTAAGACTTCCCACTAGCACAGCTATAGGGTAAAGATCTCTGCCGAGTGGTCAAGCGAAAACCTCCAGCACCCTCTCTGTCAGCCAGTGCTTTGCGTCCCTGTCCAAGTAGCTCACACACACACACACACACACACACACACACACACACACACACACACACACACACACACACACACACACACACACACACACACACACACTTTGAGATATGATTTGTATGCAAACACACAGACACTCCTGGGGAAAGCTGGCACAGGTTAGCTAGCTATGCCCTTCTGTCCAAACTATAACATAGAAATCACTGCCACCAACCACTACTTATCAGCTACTAATAAGGCCCTTCCCAAAGGGTGACCAATTCTTCTGTGTAATGTTACTGTTATCCAAATAGTAAGTGTGACCCCAGGGCTAAGGCTATTGGAGTGGCTTGTACAGTATCACCAAATACATGCAAGTACTGTAAGAGCTTAAATTATCTCTACACAAAATCAGCCACAATTAAAAGGTTTAAATATATTTAATAATAAATAATAAAAACAAAAGACAATACTTATTAACTCAACACAGTGACAACAGAGATCAAAATCACAGGAAATATTTTAAAACAACATTGTTGGACAGCATCACATAAATTTGAAAACATCAAGACTGATCTGACTATTTTCCTATCTCTAAGAGAGATTGTAAGATCTAAGTCTTACTTACAGAGCAAGGAAAATACTGTGAGTGGATGTTCTTACTAGGTCTAAGACAAGATACAAAATGCACTCTCCTTCCCTCTGACATAGTTCTTAAATTGATAATACACATTACTGCCGAATCATTTCAGATTACATCATTCTTGTCACCTCTGCTTAAGTTTCCAGGCTAACAGAACTTACAATTTAACATTTCTATGTGATCTACAGCTGCCAGGAAGTCACAGAACAAAAAAGACACTTTACATTTGAAACCTAGTAATTATCTCTGTCTCAAACAATCAAAAGAAGTTCCATCTGCAGACATTCTGTCTTCTAGCTGAGATAACACAGAGTCGTAAAACTCTTTACTTATCAACTTATTTTCTTAGAGTTTTGCAGCTTAACTCTGTATATCTTCTAATATGAAAGCATACATTTGCATTGGCATATAGCTTATACACATTTCTGCTCTCTTCCAGCAGGGTGCACTGTGGTTAAATTTTTGAAGTTCAGTACAACATATAGTTTAATCATAACATATAGTTCTCTTTACATTTGTAAAACAAGCCTGTGGATCATATTAATATTTGCAAATGACATAGAATTATTTACAAAATTCTATCTAGCTGGACTGGCAGCCTTCACAATTCTCCACCCCCATCCTGAGAACTCAAGCTAGTTTTTCAAATGACCCTTGAGAAACGTTGTTTGAGAGGGTTGAGTCTATCATATCTAGCATGAACACACGATACTGCCTTATCAAAATCCTTCCCTGTCAGGACATCTGCAGGATGGTAGTTTGGTACCCTTGTTGTCTCAAGACAACCTACTATTGGCATTTTGTCATTCCCACTTACTGGTTCCCTCACCTTTTGTTCCCCACCTTGCCTCCATAGACATCTATATGCTACATGGCCCCACTGGTTGCATTCAAAACATTTAACCCTAGGTCACAGATGTGTACCTGGACTAGTGGCTTTCCCTGCTACTATCAGATTCTGTTGGGGCAGTCTGGGCTGCCCACCATGGGTTCCCTTAGACCCACAAACAGCACCGGGTGTACCTTTCCTGTGCAGCGATGCCCTGCTTGCTAGATATAGGTCTCCCTTCTCCCCCAACTCATCTACAGTAGAGTATTGCCTATCAATTAACCAGATCCTCATGTCCTCAGGCAAAGTGATAAGGGGTTGTTCCCTCACCAAAAGGACTGCCAGCCCTTTAAACATAGAGACCTGACATCCACTCACCCACCTATGAAAATAAGTGCTTACTTCAGCAACATATTCACACACACTTTTATCTGCATTGTGTCTATGCTCATGAAACTTTTTCCTATAAGTTTCAGGTGTTAGCTTAAAAAATTCTAGCAAACAATTCTTTACAATATTATAATTTAAAAAGTCCAGATCAGATAGTTTGGGAAAGAACATTTACAGCTTTACCACAGAGTAAGGGGGTCAGGAACCATACCCAGAGCCTTTGGTCAACATGATACTGTTTACATACCCCCTCAAACATATGAATGAAACTATCAAAATTATCCCCCTCTGTAAATTGTGGAAGAAATTTACTGACCTTTGTTGCTTCTAGGGTTCAGTTACTCCATTCTCCATTACCTCCATGACTCTGGCAAAGAGTCAGCATCTCCTTTTCATGTTGCCTCTGCCTCTCCTTCTCCTCAGCTTCTATTTCCAAATGCCTGTCCTCCAACTCAAGTCTCTCTAACTCCAGATAGATTTTTAAATCCTCTGTAGAAAGGTTGATCTGTCTATTCTCTCAGTGTTGTACATCTCCATGGCCAGTCTGACCATCCTCCTGGTTGTTATTTTCTGATTATGTCTGCTTTAGTCAGGTTTCCATGCACAGGTCCTTTAGCCTGGCACATCTCAGCCAACTGGCTCCTTGTCAGCTTGCCATACTCCTCTGCTGACATCCTTGCCTGCTCTCCCTGACTAACTAACCTAACAAAAAAGAAAATATAACAATTGTGATCTGAACTCTGAATGTTCACTGCATGGCTGATTTAGAGTACAAAAACGCCTTCAATGATCACTGTACACAAGCTACAGGAATTTACTATCCACACCACTATAAGCCAGTTAATATGTGATGTGGCTAACTCACCACCATCAAACAATTAATATTTGATGTCTATATCCCACCACTGCCAAACAATTAATATGTGATGCCTGTGTACTGGCCCAGTAATCAAGGAGCTTCAATCCTCACCACTAACATCAGTGAGGGATGTGCATATTGAGAGGATAACAAGTACAGACACAGTAAAGTAAAATTTCCCTTAAGAGCACACAGAGATCACAGTCAGTCTGGGGCTGGTTTCTCCCTTTCTCTCCAGATCCCCAATAAGACTTCCCACTGGCACAGCTATAAGATTCAGATCTCAGCCAAGTGGTCAAGCCAAAACCTCCAGCACCCTCTCTGTCCAACCAGTGCTTCATGTCCTTGCCCAAGTAGATGACACACACACACTTTGAGATATGATTTATGTACAAACACACAGACACTCCTGGGGAAGGCTGGCACAGGTTCACTAGCTATGCCCCCTTCTGCCCAGACTATAAGGTAGAAATCATTGCCACCATCCACTACTTATCAGCTAGTAATAAGGCCCTTCCCAAAGGGTGACCAATTCTACTGTGTAATGTTACTGTTATCCAAATAGTTAGTGTGACCCAGGGCTAAGGCTATTGGAGTGGCTTGTACAGTATCACCAAATACAAGCAAGTACTGTAAGAACTTAAATTATCTCTACACAAATTCAGCCACAATTAAAAGGTTTAAATATATTTAATAATAAATAATAAAAACACAAGACAATACTTATTATCTCAACACAGTGACAACAGAGATCAAAATCACAGGAAATATTTTAAAACAGCATTGTCGGACAGTATCACATAAATATAGAAAACATCTAGACCGATCTGACTATTTTCCTATCTATCTAAGAGAGATAGTAAGATCTAAGTCTTACTTACAAAGCAAGGCAAATACTGGTGAGTGGATGCTCTTACTAGATCCAAGACAAGATACAAAATGCACTCTCTTTCCCTCTGAGATAGTTCTTAAATTGATAATACACATTACTGCTGAATTATTTAAGATTACATCATTCTTGTCACCTCTGCTTAAGTTCCCAGGGCTAACATAATTTAAAATTTAAAGTTTCTTTGTGATCTGCAGCTGCTAGGAAGTCACAGAGCAATAAAATACACTTTACATTTGAAACCTAGTAATTATCTCTGTCTCAAACAATCAAAAGAACGTCCAGCTGCAGACATTCTGTCTTCTAGCTGAGATAACACATAGTCGTAAAACTTTTTACTTATCAACTTATTTTCTTAGAATTTTGCAAGTTAACTCTGTATATCTCAATTTCTAATATGAAAGCATACATTTGCATTGGCATATAGCTTATACACATTTCTGCTCTCTCCCAGCAGGCTGCACTCTGGTTATATTTTGAAGCTCAGTACAACATATAGTTTAATCATAACATAAGGTTATCTTTACATTTCTGGATCATATTAATATTTACAAATGACATAGAATTATTTACAAACATCTATCTAGCTGGGCTTATAGCCATCACATCCTTGATGAGTGTAAGCAGGGATTGGGAGATGAAACATTTACATGCAGGGGCCTGTAAGATGAACAATTTACAGGTTACCTGTGTCCATTAGAGACAAAGGTGCCAAACCAGGGATGCATTTCCTGTTTCCCATCCAGTTGTCCAAGTTGCACTTGAATTGGATTAGGGAACTCTGCTTCACATGGATGGGGAACCTGTTCCATAGATGGGGTAGTCTCTGGGATACATACCTGTCTCTCCAGCAGGTCCTACTTATATCACAGACAAGGTTTAAGACTTTAGAATGGGTAATTCTGATGCTGTTTGTTTTGTGGATATGCAGGAGGTCTATCAGAGTTAGGTCTGACAACGCCCTGTATGCCAGGCATAGATCTCCCCTCAAAAGCCTGCAGTAGGCAGACTACAGGGATAGGGCATTGAAGCGGTCTGCATAGGACATTTTACTTATGCCCTGTATTCTTTTATTGAGGAACCTTTATGGCTGTTCTAATTGTTGGATATGCCTGGTTAGGTACATACCAAAGGGGTCATTGTACTCAATGATAGGTCTGATGAATGCCAAATACATTGGAAAAATGACTTCCTTGGACTTAGATGCCATACCTTTGGTTATAAGTTGCACAACATAGAATGATTTCCTCACTACTGTCGAAACATGATGGTCAAAGGCTAGATTACTGTGTGTGTCCCTAAGTCCCTGACTACTGGGTCAACTCTAAGGGGCGTGTTGCCAATATGATAGTTACTAGGGATGGATGACTTCCCAAAGGATACTATTATGCATTTCTTGGCATTTAATTTTAGTCCATGGCTCTGACACCAGTTGTTTGTCTGTCAGGCCCTCCTGGAGAACATTTGTATCAGTGTGGGATTCATTGACAGCTCCTAATTTGCAATCATCTGCAAGTTTAGTCAGCCAGAGACCACTGACATTGGCCTTGACTTTAGAGAAGTAAATGCCAAAAAGGACCTGTCTAAGGACTGATCCCTGTGGGACTCCACTTATGACTGGCTTCTTTGCAGGGGTAGACTCCCTAGTTCTAACTTCCTGAGTCCTGTCTGTGAGCCAGTTGGCTATCCACCAGGTAACATATGAGTTTGTACCTAACCTCTTGAGTTTGTCAACAATGCCCGAGTGGAGTATTGTGTCACATACCTTGGTCAGTTCAAGGTAGGCAGTATGAACCATTGTTCTCTCATCCATTGCTTTGGTTACCTTCTCAAAGAAGTCCATCAGGTTGAGTAGGTATGATCTGTCCTTGATGAAACCAAACTGGGTTGGGTCCAGTGACTGGAGGTTTAATTTAGCTCTGTTGATCATTTCCATGATAATTCTTTCCATGACTTTACATATAAGATGAGTGAGACTTATGGGTCTGTAGTTTCCAGGGTCTGTAGATGGCCCACCTTTGTGCAGAGGGACAACTGTTGCTGTTCTACATTCATGAGGCACAAAACCTGTTTGGAGGTTATAGTTAAATAGTAATTCCAGAGGTCATGATAGGTCATGTTTCATGCTATTTAGAAGGCATCCTGGGATATTTTCTGGGTCCATTGATGCAGTGTTCTTGGTCTTAGAGCTTTAAGGACCTGTTCCTTAGTGATAGTAGGGGGAGTTATATTTGATGGTATTTTCTGAGGAAAGGTTGAGGGGGACAGATGGGTAAAGTTGGAGCCGGATTTGTCAGCAAGGAGGTTTGTTATATCTTCTGGCTAAGTATAGGTGATTCCATTTACAATGAGCTATGCACACAATTGTGTATTGCATTTGAGGTTGTGGACATAGCTAAAGAATGCTTTGTTGTTGTCCTTGGCCTGGGAGGCCAAACTTAACTCATATTTGGCTTTGGTAGACTTTATTTGTCCTCTGACTAGTTTGTTTAGTTTGATGAGAGTGTTTTTATTCTGCTGGGTGGCGCACCTCCTAGTTTTTGCCATGATTTTTCCTTTTGTTATACAGCCTTTTGATTTTGTTATTCCACCATGGTGACTTGTTTTTTTTTTAGTTAGTTCTGTACTTCTTCCTGGTAGGTACAGCTGCCTCTATGCAGCAATTAACATGCTTGTGCAGGGTTTCTGTGAACAGTTTTCCATAGGCAGCAGTGTTCTTGGGGTTTATGGAGGGCTTGAAATTTGGTAGGTTATCACTTCATAGCAGGAAGTTAGCCTTAGAGTAGTTCCTGAATATTCCAGGTTTAGCTGTGGGTCCAGGTTTTATTTTTACTTCAAAGGAAACCATTTTGTGGTCTGACCTTACCAGGGAAGACATTGCAGTAGGGGGTGTTCAGCACTCTCCCATATTAGTGAGGACCAGATTCAGTATGGTTGCACCTCTGTTTGGTGTATTGATTATCTGGTCTAGGGAGTATGTGTTTACAAAATCCAAGAATCTATGTGCCTGTATGTTTGGTGTCATATAGGATTCCCAGTTAATAGTGGGGTAATTAAAGTCACCCGAGAACATGGTATTGGGTTGGATGGTTAGTGTTTCTAAGTTTAAGTACATAGTATGGGTTTCCTGGGTCATAACGTGAGACCTGTAGCTTGCAAGGAAGTTTTGCCTATGGTGATTTGAACATGGAGCAATTTAAGTGCATTGTCCTGTTTGACCAGCCTTGAAATATATTTATTTTTGATGTACATAGACACACCTACACCTTCCCTGCCTGTGTAGTAGCTGGTCTAAATGTGTGGAATGCATTATAACCTTGCACTGTTGGTTTGCTGTTCATGGCTTTAAACCACATCTCAGTGACCACACAGACATCAGCATTTTCTAGGGGGAAGAGAGCTTCTAGGGAGTGGAGTTTTTTTGTTTAGACTCCTAGCATCGAGCAGTAATACCTTTAGATTTTCTTGGTTTTAATTTGCTATGTTGGAAGTACTTTCAGTTTGGCATTGCCTAAAAAAGGCACTATGGAGAGAAGACAATGTTTTAGCTAATATTCGAAAGCCTACAGGGGAGAGGTACAGACCATCCCTTTCAAAGCAGCGTGGTCTGTTGATCATCTCCTTCCATGCTGACAAATATCATACCCACTTGAATGACACCAGAAACTAAAACTAAGCCAATTATTAAAGTCAATCCTCTTTTGTTTATACTGTGGTATCATCCTTGGAGAAGGTAAAATGCTGATCAATGCTAGGCTCATACCAGCCTGAGACACATATTCTGAGAGCTCCATGATGTCTCTCTTCATAAAGTCTAGGGAGGTACATCTGAGGTCACTTACTCCCACATGGACTATGACTGAGTTATATCAGTACTTGTGGTCCAATGACCTGAGTATATGCATAATGTGGTGGATTCTAGACCCTGAGAAGCAAATGACTGTGACATTCTCCTTACTCAGCTTGGTGAGAGGGACATCAGTGTGTCTCACAACGGAGTCTCCAATGATTAGAATGATGGATTGTGTGGTGGCTTGTCTTATGGGCTTAGAGGTAGAGGCTCCATGAGATGTAGCTATATGTGTTGATGTGATGTGGGTGTTGTTTTGAAAGAGTGCATTTGGGGATGCTGAGGGTATTTGTTATGTGTACTTCATCTAGGAGGTATTTGTGGTTTAGGAAGGTTACATTTAAGTTGCTCAGCATATGTGGGTCAATATGTCTGCTTTGAATTGTGTGTGATGGGTACAGTGTATGCACTACTGACAACCTTATTGACATTAGGAGTACTTTATGTGAGAGCTTTGCCCCTAGTGACGTTGTGTAAATACATCTCAGTTTGTTTGAGAATTAACTGGTTGCCAGTAAACATGAGGCACTTTCTACATTGCCTCAGGATGCCTATATCCACCAAGCTGGTAAAGAAGATAGTGGGAAAGTTCATATTCATGGCAACAGACCCTTTTTTATTGATTAGGCAATTGGAGTGAGAAAATCAATGTCAGGAATACCTGGTTTGCAACTATGGGGACAGTGTCACTGCAAACTAGTTGCCCTCTGTGCAACTAGGTATCGGAAAAATATCAATCATGCTTTTACAGGAAAAATGTCATTCAAGGTGTCTGAGTCTGTACACAGCACTGCCAAACACTTGAGGGGAAACTAATATACAGACCATGAAAATTTAAGGATGAAGTATTTGGACAGATATTCTGAAGTTAGAAACAAATTAAGAAGTACTTACTGAAAACAAAGAATTAGCCTGTCAACAATGATGAAAAGAGGGGAGTCACATGGATGGCTACTGACTGCCTACAACTAGCATCAATCTCACCACAGCTTCACTCTGCTGGGATACAATGCTCCTTTGCTTCTCCTCTCACCAGAAGCAAAATGTTATCATCAATCCCAAGATAAGAAGCAGGCCACTGCCTGTCTGGTGTGTGACAATAGGGAATACTGTCAACCATGCCAGGGTGAAGTAGGGCAGTGGATGTAAGACTTGTGCCAGCACATCTAGCTGTACACCCTGCTGAAATGAAGTAAAATGTACATGTATTATGGTATTGAATTAAATGTATATGTTTTAATAGAGGACATTGGCACAGCAAAGGTTAACCAGATGGCTTATTTTAGGAAAAATAAGGGAAATGTAAACAAGCTGTTAAATCATTGAAAGGCACCCCACAGTGAGGAGAAGGAGTGGAGATGGTAGGTCTGGGAGCATCCATTATCTGTTAGCTTCAGTAAAGAAGGAAGGAAGTGTTGTAAATGTTTCTGGTTCCTAGGCATTGCCATAAAAGCTCTAAATGTGTATTGTAGGAGTCTGCTAAAGTCCTGTCTCAAATATCAAAAGGAGATATTATGGGAACCTAGAATCAGGTGACCAGATGAATTAATTCTGCATGTCATCTTAGATATTATATTTTACAGAGAGTAATCTCAGAGAATATAGAGTATTCTGCTTGGGATAATAAAAAAATATAGGAGTATAGGCTGGAGGATAAAAACACACTGTTATTTATTACATAAATAAAATAGGTAAGCGCTTTCCAGGCAATCCTCTTCATCAGATCTTAATACAGAATACAAAAACACAAGATTTAAATAAAACCAACAACCAATAAAAACACATCTTAAAAATCCGTGTGGTAAACCTCTTTTTTCAAAAGAGGTTTTAAAGAGACGGCACTATTAAAGCCAGGGGGCAAATAAGCCTTAAAGTCCATAATCCATTTCAATTCAATATATTCAGTCTCATTATTAATATCACCTTCTCCCAAACTTTCATTAATTTTTTGTAAAACCAAAAATTTAAAACCATGTTGAACACCAAGATCTGACACATGCTTAGCCATTCATAGACTTATTATTCCGTATATCATTGAAATGTTCCATCACTCTCTCCTTCAACATATGGTTCATTTTACCAATATAGAATGCACTGCATAAGTTACACTTAGCCAAATAAACAATATTCTTAGTGGAACAGTCAGCATAAAATGAAAACTCTATGGGCTTCTGGTGTACCGGGTGCATAACCATACAAGTAGACCAAATATTACCACAAAATTTACAGGCTCTGCATGGATAAGTACCTCTACGTTGTGAAGCAAATCTCTCACACATAATATTGTGCCTGTAACACAATCTCTGTTTCAAATTTTTATTGTCCCTAAAACTGAAGCTGGGTGTGGATCCTATAACACGACTGATACTAGGATCAGTGAGCAAAATAGGCCAATTCTTTTTGATTATCTCACATGTCTTACTGACATCACTAGAAAAAGTTAAACACAGTCTATTTATAGTCTGAGCATTTACCTGTCCTACATACCCACCAGAAAAATAAGGCTTAGTCCTGTAGCCATCAAGGGAATCCACTTCCTCTACAGCTTTATCAATATCAAATGTTTTGTATCCCCTGTCAATGAGATCTGTGGTCAGGCTATTCATTGCTTCCACAAGATCTTCCCTATCTGTATTCAATCTCCTACAACATAATACCTGATTCTTGACTATATTCTTGGTGATATGTCTAAGAGGCATACTGGAGCAAAGAAGAATATTGTTCTTCCTACAGTCCTTCCTATGCATCCTAGTAGAGATGTTACCTAGCATGTTCTTATTCACATTAACATCCAAAAAGTCTATCTTACTCTTTGAGTACTTAAGGGAGAAAGAGAGGTAAGAGGTGGTATTCCCAAGATAATTTAAAAACCACTCTAACTGTAGCTCATCACCTTGCCAAGTAAAAAAGATGTCATCCACAAAACGTTTATAAAACGTAATGTACTGTTTGAACATATCAGAGCAAAAAAACATCTCTTTCTCCCATTGGGCCAGTACAATGCTGGCATAAGTATTTGCACACGCTGTGCCCATAGCGACTCCTACTTTCTGGAGAAAAAATTCTCTCTCAAGCAAGAAAACATTATTTGTTCTCAACAACCCTCATCTGATATGTAGTAAATAAAATACCTACAGTGTTAAAGGATAGTAAACAGTTCTTAGAACATTTACATTATTGGGCTGAACCCAGACAGAGTATAGGCATCAGTGAAGTGTTTTTTGGTACGCTTGATGTGAACTCTTTGTTCACAGAGATTCCCAATGATGAGGGTGTTGAGAACGTTAGGCAGTTCTTGATTAAGGAAAGTAGCTTTACTAACACCAAAGTGAACATGATTTGTGCCCTCTTGGACTTAAATTTGGAGAATAATAGTATTATTTAGATCAGTCAGGAAAATATAGTGAGATTAGTTATGTATCTTTTTTTCTGTAACTGTATGAAACTATCCACCTGTGTTATTTTAGATATTTCATGTGTCTGCAACTCTGGTGTTTATTGTAAATGGATATTTAGTATTTTCATGTTCTTTTATTATTTATTATTAAATATATTCAAAGCTTGTTATTGTGGCTGGTCCTTTAGAGATTATTTTAACCTCTGAGAGTACTCATATCTGGTGACTCTGTGGCCACTCCTGAAAGCCTTACTGTATCGCTCAAACTACCATTTGTATTAATATTTATTTAACTCAGTATAATTGGGTCCCTTTGTAACATCCTGAGTAACTGGCTTGAGAGTGTCTGGTGGCAGTAATTATTTTATAGTCTGGGCAGAAGGGGGCATAGCTAGTAAATCTGTGCCAGCCTTTCCCAGGTGTGTGTGTGTGTGTGTGTGTGTGTGTGTGTGTGTGTGTGTGTGTGTGTGTGTGTGTGTGTGTGTCAGGTGCTTGAAGCAGGGGCACAAAACACTGGTTTCACAGACAGTGTGGTGAATAACTTGGCTTGGACACTCAGCTGAGGACTTAACTCTGCAGCTGTGTCATTGGGGATCCTTACTGGGGACCTGGGGAGAGACAGAGAAACCCAGACCCTGGGCTGAGTGTGCTCCCTGTGTGCATTTTAAGGAAAATTGTACTTGATGCAGAGAGCTGCATCTGGAAATACTGGGTGCATCCATTTTTGTTCCAAGTGAACATTCCTCTCCAGTGTCAGTGGTGAGGATTCAGGCTCCTTGATTACTGGCCCAGATATGGGACATCACATCATCTACAGAGTGTGAACTTTTGCAGTTTGGGTAGGGACTGGGCTGAGCAGATGATGGTCGAGTCATCTGCGTATTGTATGAGTGTGCCATGTTTGGTGGCAGAGGCTAGATTATTGGTGTAAACAGGGAAGAGTAGAGGTCCAAGGATGGATCCTTGGGGAACCCCTTTGGAGACAGGTAGTTGGGGAGATATGTCATTCTGCCATACAATGGATTGTTGGCAGTCAGACAGGTAACTCTGAAACCAGTTGGTGACTGATTGTGAGAAGGATAGGTTATTGAGGATAGAGATAAGTTGCTTGTGTGGGACCATGTCAAATGCTTTAGATAGGTCCAGGAAAGTAGCAGAGGAGAGATAGCCATTGTTTTTATGCTGAAGGATAGTGTTAGTAAAGGAGAGTAAGGAAGTGGTGGTGCTATAGTTTGGTCAGAAACCATGCTGAGTACTGGAAAGGAGGTTGTTAGTAAGGAGGTAGTCTGAGACCTGAGAGTATATGCATCTCTCTAGTATTTTGGAGAGTGGAGAGAGAATAGCTATGGGCGGTAATTGGTTAGTTTTGCGGAGGGTCCGCCTTTGTGGAGGGGAATTATATGTGACACTTTCCACAGTGTGGGAACGTAACTTTCTGACAAAGATCGGTTAATCAAGATGGATACTGGGTAGGCCAGAGCATCAGCTGCGATTTGTAGGTATTCACTTGGGAGGTTGTCTGCTGCTAATTTGGTGGGTTTAAGTTTAGTTAAGAGTTTTTTATGTTGGAGGTAGGTACAGGAGAAAAAGAGAAGGCAGTGGGGAGATTACTAGTTGAAGGTGTGGGTTGGAGGGAGGGGTTGTGTTGTTTAGCTAGTGGTAGTATGGTTTGGGTGAAGTGTGTGTTGAATGAGGTAGCAATATTTTCTGAGGAGTGAGAGATGTTAGGAGGAGGGGCACTGACTTTACCTGGGTGGAGGATGGAATTTATGGAGGACCAGAATTGTTTGGGGCTGTGTTGTGAGGAGTCTAGGGCAGACTGGTAGTATTGGAATTTGTCCTGTTTTATTAGCTTTTTGACTCTATTGCGTAGTTCTAGGAATTTCTGTCTAGCTGAGGGGGTTTTGGTTTTGCGCCAGTGCTCCCAGGCTTTATCCCTGTTTCTAATTTCTGACTTGTGGTTTTCTGTAGCCATGGGGAGGGTTGTGCTTTGGTTCTGGAAAATCTTATGGGGGCATGGTAATTAAGGATGTTCAGGAAGGTAGTATTAAAAAATTCAACTGCGTCATCTAGACTGAGGTACTTTAGAGGATGCCAGTTACATTCTTTGAGGGATGAGATGAATGTGAGTGGGTTAAAGTTTAGTTTTTTACGTATTTGATGGTAGATGACAGGTTTAGCTTGGTATAGGTATTTTTTGAGTAGGAATGTTAGGGAGTGATCACTGAGGCTATCTGATAAGCAGCCTGTTATATACGACTGGGGGCTCTTACTGACTAGTATCCAATCCAGGGTAGTGTGCTTGCTGGAGTTTTTATTTATCCTGGTTGGTGACTGGACTAGTTGGGTGAAGCCATGAAGGTGTACATGATGGGTTGGATTGTTGCCAGAACAGGATTGCCAGTCAATATTGAAATCACCTAAGATGATAGTTTCTTGGGGGAGATGGTGGGTAGACCAGCTGAGGAGGTATTCTAGTGGAGGGATGTTTTGGCCAGGTGGGAAGTAGCATCCAATTATGTTGATGGTTTTGTTTTGGTTAATTTTGAGGTTGGTATATATTATTTCTTCATTGCCTATTTGTGGAGCTGATAATTTTAAGATCTGGATGTTTAGATGCTGTTTAAATATTATAGCTACACCACCTCCTTTTGTTTAGCGGTCTACTCTTAGTATGCCGTAACCTGTAGGGAGTATTTGCTCACTGGTAATGTGAGGTTTTAGCCAGGTTTCTGTCAGGATGACTATATCTGGGGAGTACAAGTCTATGGTGGCATGGAGTTCATGGACTTTGTTGGATATACTTCTAATATTTAGGCTTAGTAGAAGGAAGTCACTTGGCTTTCTATTGGCTGTAATATGTGAGAAGTTGTGGTTTCTAGTCTGATTATGAGGATTGGGGTTGGAGATGGTAGGGCCAGGGTTGAGGTGAATGTCTCCACTTAGGGCTAGTTTTGATATGCATGAGATTATTAGTTTTCTCAGTTTTTGAATGTGTTTGTTTATAAGGGAAACTTTATGATTGTGCTCTGTGGGTAATAGGTATGGTGGGAGGGTTACTATGTTAAGTTGTAGGGATGCTTTATGACTGAGTAATATAGTTGGTAGAATATGTGGGGGGGTGCATAGGGATGGTTCTTGAGCTGGTGGGAGGGGAGCTGAGTGTGGGTGAGACATGAGTGGTGGTGTGAGTAGTAGTATAGCGGTAGTGGTTGAGTGGGGGAATGATGGAGCTTTGGTAGGATGTAAGATATGCAAGGAGAGTGCATGCAGTGAGCACAGGAAAGGTATGCTTGTATATGTTAGTTGAGGAGGTGTGATAGTAGTGGGAAGATGGAGGAGGTAGTGTTGGGTTAGCGCTGTGGTTGACTATTGGAAAGATGGGAGGGGTTTGAGTGCAATAAAGGTGGGACCACTGGGGTGGGAGGGAATAGGGGGCAGGGTGGGGAACGAAGCGGGTAGAGACCCTGTTAGTTGCTCATATGAGGGGGCTGGAAACAATCACAAAGCAAAGACAAGTATGTGTTAAGAAACAATCACAATTGACCAAGGACTGCTCTGAAACTGTAAGTCATTTCTTAATTTCTCAGGTGGAAAAACAGGATAACCTTGTATCAGTAGGCTACTGTGGTCATAGTTTAAATTAACAAACACACAGTGTTGATCAGTTATGGATACTAACAAGTTTTAGTGGTATGACAGGCGTTTGTATATGTGTGCATGCACATACGTACACATACATGCAGACATACAAGAAAATATTATAAAGCACACATTTTCCAGTGAAGAAAAAATCAAGTATACAACCAAACAAATTATTAATAAATAAAAATAAATACAAATGTGTATATGTGTGTAAGTTTAATGCATAAGGAAGGGTAATTTAAAAAGATAGTCTAAAGACAAAAAAATATTAACAATATTTGACAGGTTTTTGATTATATAGATTCTTAAACTTTTGAGCAAGTCTAATAGCACTAACAAATTTATATAAAAAGGTAAGAGAAGAAGGTATGTTCTAGTCAACATGGTAGTCATATTGTATTTAAAGAAACCAGCAAATGTAGTTATAATAATTATCATTAAATACTTACCACCATCTTGAATAGAGTGCTGAGTTTGTATCCACAGACCTGTGTTCTTCTGCTGTCTTTTAATTTAAATATTAAAAGGAATATTATTTGCTTCTATACTTTTGTTTTCTTTGCATTTTAAGTCAAATACTGAGGTTTATGCTTTGTTCTAACTTAAGTTATGTTAATGTATCACATCCCTGATATTGCTGTGAAATATTTTAAAGAAATTAAACTGTGTATAATTATGTCAAGATTTAGTTTAAAATATGCCATTGCCTTAGAGAACCAAGACATCTGCAGTAGGACATCATTTTCTTCATAGCTTTGCTAGAACATGCTTGCTGCTCTGGCTGGGCGTTTTTACTGTTATCCCTAACATACACAAGGAAATGGTTTGTGCAAGGTATTTTTACTATACTGAATATATTTATTTTCTGTAAATACTTTTCTCCCAGGACTAACTCACTCATATGCATACTTACATGACATTTAACAATGCCCAAGTAAACATGCTGTCTCTTTCTATTACAGTAGAGAGTCAATTATCTGAACTAATTGGGACATAGGGTAGTTTGGATAATCAAAGTGTTCATATAATTAAACATATAAATGAACTGGATAAAAATCATCTAAAATTTTTTTTTCTGCTTGCAGGAATACACTTTTCAACCATTCAGTCATTCCAATGGACAATAAAGAATATTTTTCACATACAAGCTGGCTACAAGCTCAGAAAGATGCTCAAGCAAATATGTATAATGTTTACATATTCAGACTTTATGATTTTTCCAACCAGGAAACTTTGGAAGCCTGGTTTGATAATTGACGTTTCTGATAATCGACGTTCAGATAATCGACTTCCCTACTGTACTACTTTCATCTTGGTTCTTGCAAGATTATTTTTCTTCTTTATCTAAGGTTAGCTGGTGCCTGAAGATGGATGTGTGAATGCATGTTGGGGAGGAGGCTGGCTGATATGAACAGGCTCAGGAGATACTCCACAGTAATACTCCAGGCAGAAATATCAGTGCTGTCTCGCTTTGTAGAGCGCATATCATGTTTCTGCAAGCAAGCAATACGAAGACTGCATCCCCAGCAGATTAGCAAGCACAAGCAGGTCTTCAGCAATACAGGAGTCATCTGTTGCTTCAGTTAGATGTATCATAGATAAGAGTCTTGCAAAGTAGCTAATCTTTATTTTAAATGAATGTAGTTTTGCCATTTCTCCTTTTGCATGCAGTAAAAGGGATGTGGAAATAGATATGATTTGATATTTAATGGCATTTTTACTGTTTGATGATTTCTTTGTACAGCCAATTCCAGAGGACAGAATAAGAGTATATTAACAGTGCTGTAGCTCTAAGATTATGGTTGTTGTGGGAGTTGTTGCTTGAGTACAGACTATCATCTTAACAAATATTTGTCTGTGTTATTGTGTAATATTTCAGTGATGTTGCCACATTGCAATATTTCATTATAAATGTAATTGTATTGCAGGTCAGAGATGAAGATTAAACTGTAATTGCACACTTTGCAGTATGTGCACACTAAAAAGTACAGAGTCAAGAGAAGTGAATGAGACATGATGTGCATTGAACAAGAACCTTAACTGTCCAAGGAAGAGGATCACATGACACATTCATGCCAGTGCTAATTACTTCATTTAAAGTCACAGCTACTGTGTAATTGTTATACACTTCGCATGCACTTATATATGTGACACCTGCAGCCCATGTCTTCCTGGTCTTTTTAGACTTTTTTTTCTTCTCATATTCTAGTTGGACCATGCATGAAGCATCCTTCCCACATTGTCCATCTGGCCCGTATTTTCCTGATGAAGTGAAGACCTCATACAGCATTCATTCTTTTTTAGTGGTGAGGGTCGAGCAGTGGGAATAGTGCTATCTTCCATCACAGAGAGATGGTATTTTGTCTCAAGCCTGGATATTCCTAATCATTCCCACTGCAAATGGACACAACATACCAAGGACTGGAGTGCAGTAGGTATATATAATGGGCATCATCTGGTTTTGCTAGAAGCATCTGATCAAAGACCTGCCCATTTGATTCAGGTGAGTAGTTTTGATTTAGGTCATCTTTGATGAGGTTAGAAAGTGGGGATGAAATTCAAGCTATTTAGGTGAGGTTTCACTTAAAAATTATACAGTTTTGATCCATATTCAGGATCATAGCTCACATTTGTATATTATAAGTGAATTTACATAGAAATACCAATTACCACTGAAGTCAGTACATATCACAGGTATTGTGGCATGTATAAAAATAAAACAAAGCACTACAGAACTAACAGTTCATCTGGGGATCCTTACAAACATCCAAACATCAGTGGAAGAAGAGTTGTGTTAAACTGCTTTATTTTGCACCTGCACCCTTTTCAGGGGTGTAAGGACACACACACACACACACACACACACACACACACACACACACACACACACACACACACACACACACACACGCACATTATTTTTTGTTTTTGTTGGAAGTAAGAAGTGACTTACTAGACTGATCTTGGCTAATAGCTGCCAAACCTTTATACTTTGATAAACCCTTCCATATGTGGCAATTAACTTGTGCAATTGTTATGTATTGCAATATTAAGGGAGTATGTTTTCAGCTGTTTTGTGTTGTATCAGCTGTCCTTTTAAAGATTGTTAGGACACATGCTTGTGTTGAACCTAATCTTGGCTGAGAGAAGAAGAAGAAAGAGTCTAAAAAGGCAGACAGTGTCTCTAGTATCTTAGTGAGTGGTCCTGAGAGTAGCAAGAGTTGAATGCAAATAAAACAGAGCAACAGTTTTGACTTTATTTATATTTTATATACCTTCACATACTTCCATTCACACTGCTGACCAGTGGAACAGGAAGCAACAGGTCAGGTGCCATATCAAGATATTTTGGAGTCTTCCACAGGAAACCAGTATAAACATTCACTTGAAGCTAGACAGCAAGGAAAGTAACAGGAAACCATGGAAACTCTGACGCAGTCAATGTTGAGGAGTGATAGGCCAGTGAGTTTCCATATGACTAAACAACAGATGACACAGGATGAAAATGAAGAGAATGTGTCACAAGAAGTTTCTATAGAATGCCCGCAGGAAATGGAAAACAAGAGATGTGCCCTCAGTATGGAAGAAAAGGGGTTAAGAGAAGAGTTGCTTGATTTAATATACAAAGACAGGTATATCAAGATCAATGAGAGAAATAGACTGCAGAAGGTTAATAAAACCCCAAAAGTCAGAAGCTTGATAAAACAAATGGAACACAATAATCAGGACTGTCCATAGAGATCCATGCGATATAATAGAAGTAAACAGAATATATTACTGTGCTGCTAAATTAATAACTGATAAAATTCTACCACAGGAACATAGGGTAGCGAGGGAGGGGGGGGTGAAAGCAAATACCATCATGGAAATATCGAATAGAGAAAACTATAAAGTAGCTAAGACAAGAAGTGTCATTGTTAGAAGATTATAGAAGAGGGAACAGATCAACAAAAATATTAAGAAAGATAGATGTGATAAAAGCAATGCATAGTATTAGAACAGACCATGATCTATTATGCTCTACTGGAGAAAACAAACCTAAAAATCTCAAAACAGGCGGAAAGAATAAGAAGATACGAAGATAAATATAAGGGAAAAGCACAAAATAAGCAATTTACTAATGACCCAAAAAAGGTTTATAGAGAATTGGGAAATAAGGTAAAAGGACTTGACAGACCGCCAAAAAAGAGGAAGTAGGATTGTAGTATTGATAGTATTTATAGTACTGATAGTATTTTGGAGAAGTATCTATGAAGATCCTGTGGAGCATAACAAAGATGCTAAATGGATAGAAGAAGTAAAAGAATGAATAAGAAGTTTAAAGGTCCAGGATATGATATAACAGCCAGAGAGATTGAAACAAAGTTAAGAAAAGCCTCTAACTGGAAAACCCCAGGCCCAGATGTAGTACCTAACTTTTGGCTTAAAGTATTAACTTCTTTACATGAGGATCTAGCCATGAGTAAGAACTATTTATATGCACACCCCGAACAGACACTGCACTGGTTAACAACAGGAAAATCAATGCTCTTACTTAAGAGTGAACCTGCAAACTACCCTAAAAATTATAGACCAATAACTTGTCTTCCGACGACATATAAACTATACACGGGGATTGACGCCGACAGAGATTATAGTCATTTAGAAGAAAACTCAATTATGGCAGTAGAGCAAAAGGGCAATAAAAGAAAGTCATATGGAACAAAGGATATAGTTATAGTAAAGAACTGTAAGAAAGGGAAGAATCTAAGTATGGCATGGATTGACTATAAAAAAGCATTTGATAGTATCCCACATTCTTGGATAAAAGAGTGCTTAAAAATGTATAAAGTACATCCTACACTGATTGATTACATTACAGTAGCCATGAAACAGTGGCAGACCACTTTGCAATTAAGCCATGATAAAGGACAGATTATTATCCCAGGGATAAAAAATCCAAAGGGGGATATTCCAGGGTGACTCCCTGTCACCGTTGCTATTTTTCCTTGCCATTAATCCATTAAGCTGTTTACTTAACAGCTTCAGTCATGGCTATAATTTGGCTTCTAGAAAACAACACAGTCTAATGACTTCTCATCTTCTCTTTGTTGATGATTTAAAATGGTATAGCTCATCAGATGAGGAACTGAAAGCACAGTTGCAGGTTGCCAAAACTTTTTCAGATGATATTGGAATGTCATTTGGTCTTGATAAATGTGCAAAAGCAACCTTTAAAAAAGGAAAATTGCAGCACCAGGAAAACATCAGTTTGGGACAAGAATGTGATATAAAAGAACTTGAGCAAGAGGGGGTGTATAAATACTTGGGAAGGATCAGCAATAAAACATGAACAAATGCGAATAAAGCTTAGTAAGGAGTACTTTAGAAGACTTAAATTAATCCTGAAAACAGCATTGACACCTAGGAGCAAGATCCAAGCTATAAATCAATTTGCTCTTCCTGTCCTAACTTATAGTTTTGGAGTGACTGACTGGCCCCAGAAAATGTTGGATAGATTGAATATTAAAACAAGAAGGATGCTTCATGCTCACCAAATGATTTATAAAAATCATTGTATACCAAGATTATATATTCCCTGTTCTGAAGGAGGAGAGGGCCTCCTTGAAATTGATTATATGCATAGATCTGCAATTGTGGGATTCCACACATATCTGCTGACCTCACAGGATCCAAATGTAGTGAAAGTTTTGACACATACGGAGAATAAATCTAGGATGACATCTCTGCTTAATTTAGCAGAAGCATATCGACGTCAAGCAGGAATGGAAATCAAACCAGAAGTGGATAAAAGCCAGGCAGCAACTGAATGTGCTAAAAAACAAAAGAAAGAATATAAGGTGAAGAACCAGGAGAGAAGGCAAGAAATGTGGAAAAAACATAAATATAGTTGCAAGTATAGAAAACTTCTGGAAGAGCCTCGTGTTGATCAAGAACGAACGCAGGAATGGTTAAGGAGAGGTGAATTTACATCAAGAATTGAAAGGTTAATATTGGCAACCCAAGACAGTGGGCTACGTACACGCTAGTTTACTAAGTCCATTGAACATGTTAGAGAAACAGACATATGTAGGTTTTGTGGAACCGAATTGGAAGCAGTCACACACCTTACTGCTGGTTGCAACTCTCTAATGGCAGAGGGACTGTATACTAAAAGACATAATAATGTGGTGAGACTGGTACACTGGAGGTTGTGCAAACATTATGGTATCGAAGTGGCTGAAAAACACTGGAAACATGAGCCACAGAGAATCATAGAAAATGATGAAGTTTACATCACATGGGATTACCCAATACCAACAGTCCAAAAGATAGATGCTAGAAAACCAGATGTAGTGGTCCAAGAAAAGAAGACAAAAGTAGCATTGATCATTGAAATCGCCACACCTAGTAACTACAGTGTCTTGCATATGGAGAGACACAAAGTCATAAAATACCTCAATCTGCAGGCAGAAATGAGAGCCATGTGGAAGATAGATACCCAGACAGTTCCAATAATAGTAGGAGCAACTGGTCTTATAAAAAGAATTTACACTTTTATTTAGATATGTTACCAATTCATGTAACACCGTACAAATTGCAGAAGAAGTCATTACTGGGCACATTGCAGGTGCTGAGAAGAGCACTTTTGGCTAACATCAAAGAGTGAAACAATACTAATTTCATGAACTTTAATCGAACTTTGACTTAGGAATGGGGTCCATTGCCGTCATGGTATTAGAAATCCAAAAGACTTACATAAATTAAAAAAGTGATCCGTTACAAGAAGGATGCTTCATGCTCATCAAATGATTTATAAAAATCAGTGAATGCCAAGATTATATGCTCCCTGTTCTGAAGGAGGTATGGGCCTCCTTGAAATTGATTATATGTATAGATCTGCAATTGTGGGACTGCATACATATCTGCTGACCACACAAGATCACAACATAGTGAAAGTTTTAAAACATGAGGAGAATACATCTAAGATGACTTTTCTGCTTAGTTTACCAGAAGCATATCGGTGTCAAGCGGGAATGAAAATCAAACCAAAAGTAGATAAAAATCAGGCAGCGACTGAATGTGTAAAAAATGAAAGAAAGAATATAAGGTGAAGAATCAGATGAGATTGCAAGAAATGTGGAAAATGCATAAATATAGTTGCAAGTATAGAAAACTCTTGGAACAACCTCATGTTGATCAGGATCAAATGCAGGAATGGTTAAGGAGTGGCAAATTCAAACCAAAAGATGAAAGGTTAATATTGGTGGCCCAAGATAGTGGACTACGTACATGTTGGTTTACAAAGTCCCTTGAACATGTGTGAGAAACAGACAAATGTAGGTTTGTAAAACAGATTTGGAAACAGTTGCACATCTTGTTGCTGGTTATAATGTACTAATGGCAGAAGCACTGTATACTGAAAGTCATAATAATGTGGCAAGACTGTTACATTGGAGATTGTGCAAACATTATAATTTTGAAGTAGCTGAAAAACACTGGAAACATGAGCCACAAAGCATTATAGAAAATGATTATATTTATAATCACATGGGATCACCCATTACCAACAGTTCAAAAAATAGATTTGAGAAAATCAGATATAGTAGTCCTTGAAAAGAAGACAAAAGTAGCATTGATCACTGAAATTGCTACACCCAGTGACTACAGTGTCTTACGTACAAAGAGACACAGAGTCATAAAATATCAGGACTTACAGGCAGAAATGAGGGCAATGTGGAAGAAGGATACCCAGACAGTTTCAGTAGTAGTAGGAAAATAAAAAAGAATCTACAATCGTACTTAGATATGTTACTGACGCAAGTAGCTCTGTATGAATTGGAGAAGGAGTCATTACTCGGCACATTGAGTGCTGCAAAGAGCACTTCTGGCTAACATCAAAGACTGAAATAATACTAATTTCATGAACTTTAATCATACTTCAACTTAGGAATGGGGTCCATTCCCATCATGGTATTAGAAACCTAAAAGTCTTGAAGAAATTAAAAAGTGATCTGTTATTCCTAACCATCTGTAAAAAAATATGGAGAGTTTTCACAATTATGCTGTATACAACTTATTAAAGCATAGGTTTCTGATTCAATATCATAAATATAATTATTATTTTAAGTGGCAATACAGCACAAATGCAAAGAGTTGTAACTTATGATAAGATATGGGACCTATGCATCATATTAAACTGTGTAACAAACCAATAACCACTTTTAACAGAAAACACAACACAGTACCCTAGGACAAACCAGCAAGAATTATTTTCTTTTACCAACAGGACTTTAATATTTAAAAACCAAGTACTCAGTATTAGTGCTTTCATCTAATCTAGACATAATCAGAACCTGTAGTAACTCATTCACCACTTCCTTTTATCAGTTCATCAATCACATGCCCAGAAATTTAAAGTGCTGATACAAAATGCAGAAACCTTAAGATCTTGTACTTAAGGAAAGACAATTTATTATTTATTTAGTTATTTAACATTTGTTTATTGGGACAGTCTGACTTTGAACAAGCCAATTTTCAGTGGAGGCCAAGGGAGAAATCCTCCAGACACATGTCTTTGTAACATGGGAGGAAACCGGAGCACCTGGAGGAAACCCACATGAACGCAGGGTGGACATGCAGACAATGCACAGAAGGCACCTCAGCTGTGAATCGAACTGAAGAATCTCTTGCTGTGAGGCGACAACACAAACTGATGCACCACTGCACAGTCCAAATTATGTTAATTTCAATCATGTTAAATAAATAAATAATAATAAATTGGTTGCCAAATGTTGCATCTTGTTAAGGAGGATTTTATGATTTATATTGTCAAAGCATACAAAATGTCTAAGAACACTGAACTGACAAATCACACATTGTTCAGGTCCCTTGTTAGTATCCCTCATACCTCAGGTACTGCAGTATCAACACCATGCCTTACCCAAAACCAATATTTTGTGGCAGACAGTATAACCTGTTGGAGTTTCTGTCCATAAGCAGTTAAGCTGACATAGTGTGTGATGGAATTCTGGCCAGAGGACACAGCATTGCAGGTGGCCTATAGGCTGAAATGGCTACAAATACACTGCTTTTATGGACTGTAACAACTATCTCAGTCTTCCACTGTCAATTAACATATTGTTCATATTTCCTCCTGTTTAGGAGTATTGTTACAAGGTAAGTTAGATGCAAGAGTTAAGGTGGTAGAACGTATTTAAAACACACTCATCTCCTGATAATTCATAGTACATTATTTTGGAGAGCAAATCCTTTGATGCGTGTACACCAAATGCTTTTGAATTAAATAAAATCCTGTATAGAAGTCCTTAACCCATCAAAATCTGGATGTGAGGTCCTCTCTAGGATAATGTGGGTAAAGTTTTTCTTAAATGTTGCTTCATTTGCAATATGGATACAGCCCAAGAAAATATTTACAATATGCTCAGTTCCAAGAGATAATAGCTTGGCAAAACTGCTTTCTATATAGGTATTCTGGAGATTTTCACAAAATGCTCCTTTTGAGATCTTTAGACAAACTGTTGACATCTGTTTCACATTTCTGCACATTTGTTAAATGAAGCAGGATCTTCATCTTGTTCTTGGCTTTTTGTGATAAATAAAGGTGTCGATCCCCAGTGTGGTGCCCTTCATTAGTCCATTTTTTTTCTGGTTATTGGCATTTCTACTGGACTAGTCGTTTTTTTGTTTTAAGGATCTTCATCATCACACACAGCCACTACTGGGTACTCCTGATAGCGCTGGCCTTTTAAATTCTTGCATACCTTGTTAGCATTGCCCTTTTAAGTTCTTGTATACTCAGTGCCTGAGCGCAGTATCTTACTTTAAATGTCTTGTTTTGGTAAAGAATGTAATAATAAAGAGAAAGGACTGGGTTCAGAAACTGACCTACTGTAAAGAGATTCAAGCTCAGAGAATAAAATGCACTCAGTAACAGTAATGAAATCTTTAAATGTCTCACTGTTGAATAGGGTCATACTCCTCATTTTAATATACATATATGCTATATGGGTACATTGCAGCTTACTGATTACATAGGCTAATATGAGCTTGGTTAGGTTGCTAGCCATACTGCCTGTAATACTGATATTTTAGGAGCATTGGACAGGAGCTAGTCAAGGACACCCTGCTTATCTGTAGTATGCCCCATTCTCATAGGTACGTGTATTATCCATGCAAGACATTATAAACTGTCATCAAGGTAATAGTAGGTATGACAAACACATACCTGTCAAGTTTCTGATCTCCAGGACTGAGGACCTCTGATTTTATATGTCCTTATGGCCACTTTGGAATTTCATTAACCACATGATTGGTTTTATCAGGTGAAAAAAAAAAAATATATATATATATATATATATATATATATATATATATATGTGTGTGTGTGTGTGTGTGTGTGTGTGTGTGTGTGTGTGTGTGCATGTAGCATATCCTAAGGATTATGTTACAAGCAATGTTGATGTTAATAATTATGCATTCCTTCCCTACCTCAGACATTAGCAAGACAAAACCTTGGGCACACTGAAGGAGTCATTACTGGGTACATTGTGGGTGCTGCGAAGAGCACTTTTGGCTGACATCAATGAGTGAAACAATACTAATTTCATGAACTTTAATCATACTTTGACTTAGGAATGGGGTCCATTCCTGTTATGGTATTAGAAACTCAAAACATTTGGAGAAATTAAAAAAAAAAGACTGTTCCTTACAAGGACAACTGTCAGATCTATCTCTTGATGCCTGTCTCATCTGAACAGAACAAAATAGAGCAATATTTGCTTGCCACTAATGTGAGACTGGACATAAATCTCTGTGCTACAATGTCAGTATATTAGTATTCTGTCTAGGCATGCCATTGTGCTACTCTGATGCAAACACTTCTACAAATGAGCTGACGTATCATTAACTGCTACCTTGCAGTCCAATGGTGAGAACTTGTATTTGTCAGTTTGGAGTGGCAAATTCATTGCCCTTGGCTGGAGTGGATATTACCTCACTGCAGGAGATATTTGGAGAGCAATCATAATCACATTTTATGCAGTTTTTTCACTATAAATATGCAACAGCATATTTCAAGCATAGAATGGGATTATGCGGTGCATTTTAATCATAGATTAGGATTGCTTTGACATTGTTTGCATATCAAATGCTTAAAATGAGGCTTTCAGTTGCCAATCAAATAGTACTCTGCCATTGTAGTACTGGCCTTTAGACCATTCTGAACTTTGAAATCAGTTTCAGTTGGTGCCGTGGCACTACTGTGAATGTCAAAAGTTTAAGCTCAATTTAAATTTGAAAAATAAGGATTCAAAGAAGAATTTAACTCCTGTGTTCATGTGAACAGTACCTTTTGTGCAGGTAGCTATGCCTTCATCACACTTTTACCTAATACAATTAATTCCAAGATCACCTTGCCTAGGAGAGAGACAAATTTCTCCAGAGACCTTGTATGAATGAATGCATTTTTATACTCAGCAATGGTTGCATAAGCATCAATCACAGTAAATGCATAAATTCATTTCAGTTGACAATGTAAAGACTGGACATATGATTATTCATACTGCCAGTACACCTAAGAATCACCTTCCTAGGATCAATACATGCATCAGTACATGTCTCTTTAACTGAGATGTGTAAGGATTATCTGATGCTCTTTCTGACTCCACAAGGTAGTCAGCATAAGTAAGGGGATGCCCACTGCCTGCATGACTTTGGACATAGTACTTTTCAGTAAGAAGTATAATTGTGCCATGCAGAGCTTGAAGGTTCCTTACCAGACCAAACAAGTTGTGGGATGCCAGCCAAGCATAGATGGGAGTGCATTAGAGTAAATTTATATTGTTTAATCATTTGGTAAAGCAATTTTGAAAAGATACGAAAGATTATTTAAGCATGTGTTGGAGAAAGGTGAGACAGATTTTTTTTTTTGTTTTGCAAAATATGCTTTTTATTGTAAAACATACCTTTGTTGCCTTTGTCTTATAAATTAAAGTATAACATTTCAAATTTATCAGATTTAGAATCCAACAAAATAAAAATACATTGCAAAGTGATAATGATGACAAAGACTAAGACCTCTAATAAATTTCAGGAAAACATTTTTTTTCCTTAGGACATGTAAAACATCACATAAAAGAAGCAATACCTCATCCACACATGTAAATACCTGGAAGTTAAAAAAAACTCAACCAATCATACAAACCATTCTCCACATGAGTAGCACCACTAGCAAAAGAGCTCTTACTTGAAGTGATGTTTTTCTATATTCCAGCATGGAGAAGGCCCAATGCTGTTACTGCATTTCTTTATAATGTTAATGACTGTTTGCATATTCCTGCCTACCCTGCCATTGTTCTATAGTTATGTTGGCCTACTTGTGATTATGTCTCAAGCAATGTTTCTGAAATCTTGACTATTGAGCTTTAAACCATTATCTGAAATAATATGAAAGAAAGAAAGAAACAAGGTAATGCTGCACATAGTTAAGCAGTGAAGTCAACACACTTACAAAATTAGTTTTGTTCAAAAAAGTACACTTTGTACTGAAGAAATGTTTATTTTAATTAAAATTAAGAGTTTTACCCCTCCTTACAATTAGTGATTGGTCCACTTTAAATGATTAGGTATTTTGTTTGCCCTATAAATAAGTGATATAATGGTCTGGAATAGATTATAATGACATCCCCCGCTGGAAGAATAAAAATGCTTAATTTTAATTAAAATTAACTTTCCTTCAGTAGAAAGTGCACTTTTTTGAACACTACTATTCTTCGAAGTGTGCTCACTTCATTGTGTAACTCCATGCAGAGTTAACTTGTTTCTTTCTTTCTGGTTATTAGTGAAGTAGTAATAACTATCCCAATTATTTTTGCATGACTGTTGTGTTGTTATTCTCCATAAGGATCTAAGTCCAAATTTCCAGTCTTTCCTTATGTCTTGAATTACTCCCATACTTTATCATCATCCCTTTCAACTCTGAACTGTAGCTTTCTGCTTGTGTTAAGTATAAGATCCTTAACTGTATAGCTCTAAAATATCCCTTGAAATTGGGTAATCCCTCCTTGCTCTTTGGGTAGGATCAGCTTATCTCACTTGACTTCTGCTCTCTTCCCCTCCCAGATAAAATCCTTCAACTTTTTATTAATTACTTTCCACATCTTCTCCTCTGGTTGATAAAAAATATGCCTGACCAGTGTATAAAGCTAAAGGGACAAAAAACATTTTTACAACTTGTATCTTGCTATCCATATCCATAGGCAAGATCTTCCAGTTTTGCATTTTTTGCATTATCTTTTGTTAAGTCTCTTCCCACATAATCTTTGCTGTCATAACATAATCCTTTTTAATCCATACTTTTAAATACTTTTTTATCATATATCCACAAATATGGGTATTACTCAACCAATGTATTTGTGGGTACATAGTTTACAGCAATAACTTTTGTTTTATCTTCATTAATTTTATACCCCCAAAAATGGAACTATTTCAGAATGTTCCACAACAATGAGATATCCTTTTCTGGTTCCATCTGTAAATAAAGCCTCCTTTTCTTGAACATCATACCAATTATATCCTTGAATTTCTGACTCCCTTATTTTCTTTGCCAATGGTTCTAAATATAAAGCAAATAACAAAGGGGATAGAGGACATCCCTGCCTGGTTTCTCTGTTCAGACACAACTTATCAGAGTGGAGCCCCCTCCCACTTTGATTTTTCCATCCAGTCTCTTAACCTAATTATTGTATCAGGAAACACAAATGCTTCCATTACCTTCCTCACAAAATCACAACTTATTCTGTTGAATGCTTTCTCTGAATCAAGACCCACCAACAAGAGCTGTGTTTTGTTACATTTTTCTTCTCTCTTGATCATCAGTGTTCTATTAATGTTGTCAAATGCTTGCCTCCCCACCCCAAAGCCACACTGATACATATTTATCAATTCTGGCATCACTTATGCCATTCTTTTAGACATTATAGGCATAAACACTTTGTAATCATGGTTTAAAACTGAACTGGGCCTATATGAAGCTGAGTCTTTACCTTCTTTAGATATTACAGCCATTCACATGTTTTTTCCAGGATGTTGGTGCTTCCCCTCATTTTAAAATACTGTTAAACAAAAGCTTCCAGATCTCTATCACCTTCTTCCTTTCTAGCTTCCAAACTACTATCAAAATACCATCTATTCCTGGAGACTTCCTTGCAGATTGGTTATACAGCAGCATTTTATCTCATATCCTGTCTTAACTGCTAATTGTTGAGTCCCATTTACCTCTAACCTTGACACATTTAATAGTTTTCCATAAATATTTGACTTTCTGCTTTTTTGTGATTTCCCCACTTCTCTACTTTATACACATTTTCATAAAATGTCCAAAATATCTCTAATACCTTTACATGATATCTGGTTATTTTTCTTGTTATAGGCTGCCTAGGTTTGACAGCAACCCCTTCCAATTTATGTTGTCTCAGTCATTGCGGCAACATTATTTGTGCTCTGGAGTTATTTTCAAAAGCACTTGCTCACAACAGTCTTTCTAAACTTATGCTTATTATTTAGGTACTCCCTTATTTAGCACTCAGCAATTGCACTTCTTGTTCTGTGAGATTCTCCTTATTTTGTAATATTTTAACCTTTGTTAAACCCTCTAAATATTTTTATTATTTCATAACTAGGCATCTTTTTCTTTTATTTCAACTGCATTTTTAAACTCCACTTTTATTTTAATCCACTCACTAGCTATAACTTCTGGAGGGGGTCCCATTCACATTGTCGAACTTTTACAAGTTTGAACATCATATGGTCAAAACCATATGTTCGAACTTGTAAAACTTCAAATGTTGCTATGGAGATCTCCATAAGGGAAGCTTTCCCTTTCCTGCAATGTAGTGCAATCTCGGAGTTGATATATTTAAGTAGTAGAGGGTGTGAGGGGCCCAGATCCCCACATGGGGGGTGCAGGGAGGCTTGCCCTCCTTGCTTACAACCTTCAGGTAAGTTTTTGTGTATTTTTTATTACGTTTTCAAACTTTTAAAGTTCGAACATATGGTGTCAACCATATGGTGTTTGAACTTTTAAAAGTTCAACAACGTGATATAGACCCCTTCTGGAATACTTTCTATCTTCCCTAATAACACCCAAATAATTTCCACTACCCATTTCTTAAATTCCTCTCTTTTTAACAAGTAGGTGGATAAGTATCAGTGTTTCATCTTTACTTCATTACCCTGCATTTTTATCTTAGTAATTAATGGCACATGATCTGAAATAGCTATCGGATGTGTGTATCAAAGTTCTCAATTAAATGCACACATCCCTGTGAAATATAATTTCTGTCTAGTCTAGCCCATTTATTGTACCTTGGGGAATAATATGCAAGTTTTCTCTGAGTTCCTACTACTGAATTTACGTCTTTCATACCAAATACTTTGATAAATGTCTTCCGAAATCTACCTTCTTTTGTTATATTTTCCCTTCTAGGCTTCACAGATACATTGTTGCAAATTAACTTCTAGTCCCTACCTATAAGCAATATTCCCTGCCAAAAGCAGATTATTTCTCCCAATTTTTTAAAGCTCCTTAACAGCAGTTTTATGTAGAATATAAATACATACCACCATAATCATCATCCCTTTCAGTAGTCATTTACTACCACATCTGACATTGCTATCTTTTTTTTCTCTTTGATCACTATTGAAGCTCCTCTACCAATTAATGTAAGTAGTCCCTTTTCCCTGATATTCTGCTGAATATCCATCCTGAAATCCTTTTATTAAACTCACATGCTCATTTATTTCCAAATGTGTCCCTTGTAGCATTGCTATCTGTAGTTTGCATTTCTTAACATAAATATTATTTCCTTTTTGTCTATACCTGTGAGACAATTCATATTCCAAGATAATATGGAAAGTGTTGTCATTATGATAAAAATTCATTATTCCCACCTATTACATATGGCAGCTTTTAAATGTCTATTTCCAGCATTTATGATGCATGTACCTGGTAATGTTTGCAGGTTAATCCTTTATAGAATTTTTTTTCTTATCATCAAGATTGGAACATATTTAACATTTTTCAATACTTTTTAAATAAAACCCCCTAAAAAACATCCCCAGAACACCTCCATAATATGTTAACTTAATACAAACACATAATTATATATGAGTTAAAAATAGAATTATTTCAACTATGTCGTAAAATGAACTTAAAGGAATATTTTTTTAGACAGAGCGAATGTTCTAATAAAAGTGTAAATTCTGTTAATGAACAGCTGTCCATTAGTGATACTGAAAGTGACGAAAGCTTTTTTTCTTGCATTTCGGATGATGAAAGTGAAACTAATGCTTATAGTGTGCTAGATACTAGTACTCTTAGGACTACTAGTTCTTTTTTACCCCCTTGTAGGAATGCTAACATACAAAAGTTTGATACTATGTTGAATATTATGTTAGATAAAGAACTTGAAGATTTTATGAGTAAAAAATTATGCTATAATTTAACAAGAATAGAATGGAATAAATTACAGTTAAAATATTGTTTTTAAACCCTCAGATAAGGGGGGTAAATTGGTTGTCTTAAACTCAGATGACTACCTTAATATGTGCATGAAACATCTTGACAATGAAGCTGTATACCTTAGGATAGATGTTTCTCATCTTAAGGAAGCAGAATTAGAATTTAATGCTTTATTACATAAAGGCATTAGACTACATTATCTTACTAAATTTGATGTTGACCGTAAAATAATAATTAAAAATAGTAAGATAGCAAACTTTTTTTGTTTACCCAAGGTTCATAAGAGTTTAGAGCGACCACCTGGTCGTCCCATTGTGTCAGCATATGGATTTTTTACTTATAACTTATGTACTTTGTTACATGAAATTTTGTTAAAAGAGGTTCTTTCACTTTCATCGTATATTAAAGACTCCTATGACTTCCTTCACAAAATTAAAGATATATGTTGGGTTGAAGGAATGTATTTTATTACGATTGATGTAGTGAGTCTTTATACGAATATTTCTCATGCTTTGGGCTTGGAAGCTGTTAAATTTTTTTGGGTGGGAGTCCCAAAACATATTATATATTAGAACTTGTTGAATTTTGTTTAACTCATAACATTTTTTAATTTAATGGCATACTTTACAAACAACTTATGGGGACAGCTATGGGGGCTGCATTCGCTCCTGCTTATGCGAATTTATTTATGGGATTATTTGAAAATAAATACCTTTATAGACATCAGTTTTTTAGAAAACATGTTATTAAATATTATAGATTTATCGATGATTTAATTTTTATCTGTCATGGTGGTTATAATTTTTCTAAACAATTTGTTGATGAATTGAATAACAACAGTTTTGGTATTAGTTTTGATGATGTACAGATGGGGTTCCAAGTGAATTTCTTAGACATTACACTTAAGGGTGTTAATTGTCAACCAATACATACTGGTATTTTTAGAAAATTTAATGAAATTAGCTGGAAAATGTGTGGCAGTAGTTGCCACCCTACACATACCTTAACAGCTATTCCGTATGGAGAATTTATAAGAATTAAAAGATTAAATACAGATATTAAATTGGCCTATGATGAAGCCCTCAAGGCAGCTAATATGTTCATTGCTAGAGGATATAATCAATTAGATGTTGAGAATAGTTTCAATAAAGTATTTAAGGACATTAATGTAATAGAAAAATTTGGGAATGTGTATAAGAATAATAAATATAATAAGAAAAGATTGAATGACGAAAAAATGTTCTTTGTTACCAAGTACACCAACTTTTCTTATACTATTAATGGATTAATAAAACAATATTGGAATTTTATTAAAAAAGAAATTGGTTCTTTAAAAAATACTAATTTGGTTATATCCTATAAAAAAGGAAAAAACCTTCAAGATTTTTTGGTACACAGTATATATAAAGAACCTAGAGTTAATATGTTAATGAATATTAAATTAACAGGAACTTTTCCTTGTGGTAATTGTTCTATCTGTAAATATATAGTTACTGAAGTGAAGAGAATTAATGATAGAAACTTTACTACTAGAGCTAAATATTCATGTTTTAGCAGAGGAATAATATATACTATTTTTTGTCCTTGTAATAAATATTATATTGGTGAAACTAAGAGGGTGTTAGCAGATAGAATAAAGGAACATGTTAGAGATGTGAAGAATAGAAAATTTACTAGTCCTGTTGCAGAACATTTTAATAATGAACATCATGGTAATACAGATTGTATGAAAGTTACTGTATTGGAGCATGTACCATTACATTTCAATAATATGGAATATCAAAAAAATGTATTGAGACAGAAAGAATCGATTTTGATTATGAAATATGGCACTTTGTCTCCGTATGGATTAAATAAAGAATGTAACTGGCAGAGCCTTATCTAATGCTGTAGCTTTAAATATTTTAGTTTATGTGTCTAAATTGACTAATTGTTTGATTGAATCAATTAACTTTTTTTATATATATTGTGATTTTTTTTAGAAGTAAAAAATCTTTTACTCTGTAAAGGCTGTGGCCGAGGCGCTAGAGAAAGATAAAGAGAAATTGGACTGTGTTTAATAAACTTTTAAGGAAAGTAGAGCTGGGACTCACTGCAATTTGTTCTAGTTGTTTGCTGATATCTTTTTTCTCTTTGATCACTATTGAAGCTCCTCTACCAATTAATGTAAGTAGTCCCTTTTCCCTGATATTCTGCTGAATATCCATCCTGAAATCCTTTTATTAAACTCACATGCTCATTTCTTTCCAAATGTGTCCCTTGTAGCATTGCTATCTGTAGTTTGCATTTCTTAACATAAATATTATTTCCTTTTTGTCAATACCTGTGAGACAATTCATATTCCAAGATAATATGGAAAGTGTTGCCATTATGATAAAAATTCATTATTCCCACCTATTACATATGGCAGCTTTTAAATGTCTATTTCCAGCATTTATGATGCATGTACATGGTAATGTTTGCAGGTTAATCCTTTATAGAATTTTTTTTCTTATCATCAAGATTGGAACATATTTAAAATTTTTCAATACTTTTTAAATAAACCCCCCTAAAAAACATCCCCAGAACACCTCCATAATATGTTCACTTAATACAAACACATAATTATATACATTTTCAA
>NC_056731.1:832499224-832626724 GCF_019279795.1 Protopterus annectens
AATAGGTAGCAATGTCAACCAATTTTACACTGTCTTTTGGCATAAAGTAAGACCAATGTCTCCCAGCTTAGTAATACTCTGCAAGGTGGTACTGTCATAAAGTATTAGATTTACAGAGAATAGTTGTGTGATCTGATCTAGGACAAAGAAACAAACAAACAAACAAATAAATAAATAAAGAATCACTATTCATTAACAACCTCCCAAGTTTATCTGAGTTCTTGAGCACCCCATCATTTTGGAAACTAGAGATGGTTTTTGTTTGCAATATCTGCTAAAACTCCATTGTTAAAGGTGGAGATACTGACAGCATGATAACAGCTAGAGAAGAAATGGCAACCAATTTGTCTAAACATGTAAAAGACACTTGCTGTTATACCTCTAGATGCTGCTTTTAACACAGAAGATCTAAGTAATAATTAAATTGTTTTACCCAACATTCTTTGCTAACACATCCTGAAAGTGAATAATGCAGAACTTGCATATTAAGTAATAAGGTTAATTAATTATGTGGTATGTCTAGAGCTAAACAAAATGTTTTCTAGTGTCCGAAGGAAGTCTTTGATTTCCTAGATTTAAATAGCAATTTTACATGACTCAGTTATGTTGTGTGCCTCCTGCGTACAGAGACACACAAAACTACTTAAAGCCTCAAGAAAAAGAGTAAAAATCCTTTCATCTTCCTTTTCTCCTCCTCTCCTATAAAAAAGCATATACTTAAACTCTTGAGGTATGTATTAGGTTATTAAGACCTAGCCACAGGGCCGGTGTTAGCATTTTGGGGGCCCCCAGCAAATGTCAAGTTGGGGGCCCCCTAGGCACTTCCAGTATAAGTATCATCCTAACAATGCCATCCGTTCTAAGCAACCCTTTATTTCATGCTGCAAACTTTTAGGAGTAGTATCCACAGACAGACCTTCAGCTACAATCTTTTACATTACAACAGGCCTATGTATCACACTATCACTATGTTGAGCCGTCTAACAAAGGGGCAGTTAGAGTTACTGGCACTTAGTTGCAACAGTGATACATTGCAACAAGTCTATGTACAGGTCTGGACTTAAAGTTAAATGATGACTGGACTTCCATTTCAACAACACACACAGACCCTCGAGTCCTCACCCCTGAGTCCTTCTCCTTTTGGGCTCCCCACACCATCCACGTTTTCTTCCTTTTCTCACATTTTGCCTTACTCTAAGCTTTTTCAAGAAGCCATAACTTTCTATATGCTCTGAAGTGCATTTTACAAATAATAGCTTGAACAGAAATTATGATTAAGGAAAGAAATTCACTGTTGTGGTTCAGCTTTAGTTTTCCTTGCATCCTTCAACACACCTTTCCTGAACAAGACAGCCCAGTAATAACCATTTAGGAAATAACTCAAGTCAGGGCCCAAGAAGCCACAGGTTTACAGATGGTCTGGGATGCATTTTAGAGCATTTTCTCAACAGTTTACTCTAATGGTTGCCTAAATAAAAATTATGAAGAAAAAAAGAATTTCAGTCTTATTTTTTTCTTTCAAGGCATAATTTGTGCCCAAGGCTTAATTTTCAAAGCTGACAAAATTGTAGCTTATAAACTAACAAGCCAGTAGTTGTTAGCATATTTAAGTCTTATCTGGAAATACTGCCTACCTCCCTAACCCTCTAAAAAAAGACAAGTCACTGCCTATGCATCCCTCTGGTGTTAGACTGGGATGAAAGCAGAGATTTAAATTGCCTTTGTCATATATTTCAAGTGACTGATGATATACATATACATAGCATGTTCTTCAAGGTAGCCACATGTATATGTGCCTAGTACGTGACTGTGAGAATGATTTCAGTAATATTCAAATTTGTTGCTAATAGGCAGTACACCTCACTTACACAAGCTATAGTAACCTTCTTTGTACACCTCTGAGATCTGTGAGAAACACTCCCCTCAGCTCAAACACAAGCTATAATGACTTCATGTGCACACCTCTAAGGTTTGACTGATGAAAATTAAAGATGTAATATTCATACAATCTGTAGCCCCTCATAGCCCATAGCAGCTTTATGTACACACACACATTTGAGCAGGGCTGGTTTTAGAATGGGTGTGGTTGTAAACAGAGGCTGTTATTAGCTTTATCCTAAAAGGGTCATATCTCAGCACCATTCAGGTTAAACAGCGTATTCAGAAAATTGATACATTTTTCTCCAACAAGCAACAGCTTTGGTGGGGGCCCCCACAGAGTCAAGGATGATAAAGGGAATCCCCATTATGAAGTTAGACAGTCTGGTGAATGGGGACAACCAGACTCCAAGAATATCTAAGTGTCTGAATGTTCTGTGATATATGTTATGTCTTACTTTTGAAATATAACTAGTTGTTAGGTACATTTTTTACTGATATACAGAAGAATAATGTCTGTGTGTGTCCTGGCATCATTATTGGGTGCATGCACAGATAAAAATCAGTGATGACACTCACACACACACACACACACACACACACACACACACACACACACACACACACACACACAAACACACCACAGCAGTACTAGTTATGTACGTATTTCAGCAAACAGCAATGCCTTGTGCAACACTGGTACTGCCCCACCAGATTAGTCACTGCTGTTTAGCAGTCGTCAAACAGCAGAAGCGGTAAGATTTATCTCATTGAGGAGTAATGCATACTTGTCACTGTCCCTACTTTCACAGACCTTCCCTGATTTTGTTCATACTTTTGCTTTATCCTTCGTAAAAAGTCTGATTTGCTGGTAAATCATTTAGGATTACAGTAAATCAATCCAGACATCTGAGTTTTATACTTATTTTCCAAAAATAGATGTTGATGCAAAATATGTTATTCTAGTAACTTTTTAAGTGAATTAAAGAAATATTTAAACAGATTTATGATTCTGAGCATTTATTCTATTATTTTTGGGATTGTACTAAATTCTTAAGCAAAGAAATTGAGTTATAGTATCTGATGTTCTGGTATTAGTTATAAAACTACCTGAAAGAGAAACTATCCCTGATGATCGGAAGCATCAGCTCTTCTTAAAGTCCAAAGTTTGCACTCAGGTAAGTCACTCTGGCCTGCTGATCCCTCTAGTGCTTATATTGTTCATGTTCATTATCATCTTCACCCTAACAGGGTCAGAACTCAGCCCTGTTCATGTTAAAGAGCATAATTAGGAAATGAATGCATTTTTCATTCCTCATTTTTCCCCAATCAGCAGCAGCTTTTGTGGGGCCCCCACACAGACAAAGATGATTAAGGGGCCCTGCAGCTATGGTTTTGCAGGGACTAAAAGCTGGCTATGTAGTTAGTTTTAGTGGAGAAAATTTCCAAAAGCAGTGTTTAACTAAGCCAGGAGCACTATGTCAGTAGTAAAATATTTAATGGCATTCTGATGCCTGTTACTTGACAAAACACCGTTACTACAACCAGAAATATCTTTGAATTTTAAAGGAGATATAAATAAGAGTTATTACCCTCATAATTTATTAAGTATGCAAGACTGCTGCACTAGCTTTTGTTGGTTTTACAGATGTAACAAAATATCAGGAGAAGATAACTTGCTGTGGTTGGGGGCCCCCAGGGAATAGGGTAAAACCGGCTATGCCTAGCCAGATACATGAAAGTCATGTGTCCCTTATCTAAAATATTAAAATTTCAGTAGACGAGAACATATGACACAGCCTAGTGATGGGAGATTCATACAATGAATTAGTTGAGAGAAAAATAGCTCAACAATGTGGAAAAAAGTGCATGATTTCACAGATATTTCCTGAAACCTACAAAACTGACATACCTTTTGTCACTGTTACCTCTGGTGTGCTGGAGGTATGAAAAACTGACCAGTGGAGACTGGCTGTATGTTTTCCGGTTATGCCCTGGTCTGTATAAGTTGAAGACAGAATGTAATAAATCACAAAGAGATATGGGATAAAGACCTAGAAGTAACATCCTACTCCTTTCTACTGAAAATGCTTTCTTCAAATTCTAGCTTTCCTCTCACAGGCACTGTTCACAGCAGTTATGCTAGCTGGATGGGACTTGGGCAGCATTTCTTTTCATAGAATATCTCTTGAAATGTTTAGCCAGTTTTATATTTGTGAAAGGGGACCAAAGTTAAAATAATTACACAAGCTGTAGTTCCCATTAGTATAAGCAGTTGAGGTTTAGGTAAAATATAGATAATGCCTTTACATCAGTTTAGAAATTCCTTCTTTTCTTTTTATGTTTTAGAAGCCTGTGACTGATCACATTATAAGGTTTGAACAATTGTAATATCCAAGCAGTATATATAAAATATAGATCTATGACTGAAAAACTGCAATTAAGTTTTATACTGTTGTTTATTAACTACCTTATCACTACATGCTGTGACAGACTTTGCTTCATAGTCCATTAACATGGCCTTTATATATATTGTTTACACAATTTTTTACATTTTAATTTAGCATGATTTAATTAAATTTTGGGGTGAGGTTGAAGGTTTAAATAATTAATTTTTTAATTAATATATTTTTAAGGTATCTTTGTTCCATCAGTTGAATGCTGGATTTATGTGTAATGCGATCGTTTTTTAGGAAGTGATGTCATTTGACACACTTCTCTTTGTGATTTAAACGTTTGGCGCAACTTCATTGTCATTGCCTTCTGAGGAAGCTTCAGTTTGTTTCCGAAGCGAAAACGCTCTTTGTTTTTATTAATAAAACTGCGTTCAAGAAAAGGATTTTCTCCTGGACTACTTGGGCTCACAGCTCTCTGTATCGTTCTTTTGTTACCAGTTTTTCAGCCTTTCTATTAGTTTGAAATAGATAATAACATGTCAGGATACATCTAAGTAGCCAAATCACTCTTTGCACCATTCTTCCTTCCCCGTTCATTCTTATCTTATGTAGCCCTTCACCACTTCAACTGCCTTCTTCCTAGTAAATGCATAAATGACAAATAGTTTTAGAAAGCTAAGCTGCGTTACATTTGTCCTTACTTCCAGCTATGTCAAGTTTCAACTTATGGCAAGGATGAGCCCTATTACAGATATTTGTTTCATTTGCAGATAGGCATATCATTCCTCCCTACGTCTACCTCAGTACATATCAATATCTCATCATGCATGATTGTCAAGTGATGCAAGGTCAAAACATAAATGTTCACATCAGAAATGTCAATGTGTAGGAGTATACAGGAACATACAGTGTATGTGGTGCAGAGGGGATTGAAAACAGACTCTTTCCTTGCAGTAATGAGATTTTGGGTCAATATTAAATCAGTGAATGCTTAAAAAAGTGAACGATGATTTATCAACCCCATGTAAGCGAAAGCTTACAATCCCAAACACTTGGAACAGTGATTTTTTTTTTCCCCCAGGGAAAAAAAATAGCTGTTCCACAAAAATAAATAAATAAATAAATAAATAAATAAAAACTTCGACACATTACATAAAGTGAGGGGCTTTGCCCCCCACACCCCCTACTTAAATATACCAACTCTGAGAACGCACTACAGTGAGGAAAACGGCAAAGTAACGGAGGCGGCCAAGCAATTTATATCCCAGGGAAAGAAATCGCTTATATGCTGTTTCGCTATTTTTGTTGTTTCATGCTTTCAAGTTCGATCAAGACACATTCAAAGGATTGTGTCTTTGATTATATAATAGGAACCCGAGATTTTAGAGTTAGTATATATAATTAGCAGGGGGGTGTGAGGGCACAACCCTCCACATGGGGAGCAAGGGGGCTTGCCCCCCCCAAAAAAGCTGTTTTTACTGTTTGTTTTTTTTTTTTTTCATTTTCAACATTCGAGATGTCAGTATTTTGTCACTTGACATTTCAAACATTTGATAAAACCATCTCCATAATATCACATATGGACATTGAAGAAAGCTGGTCTGAGTACTGAGCTTTGAGAAATGTTAATAGTAACTCTTATTTTCTCACTATTGTCATTATTTATCATTGTCATTTGTATCCTGTTTTACAGCTAACATGCTCCAAGGCTATCCAGCATTTGTTGTGCTCTTGAAAGTGGATCTCTAATGCATGTTTTGCTAAAGTTGGAGCAAGCCACATTATCAGTCTCATGCTGATGTTCTATTTGGTCACCCAATAATCAAACATGCAAGGTTGTATGAAATGATTTCCCTGTTGTAAACTGATGCTGCCACAGACTCTGTACAACTATTATCTACTGGCAGTTAAAACGTGTTTCTTCAGAAGTGATCTCATTGTTTTCTGACAACAGATCCATGGTCTTTAACTGCAAATTGCACAACTTTAGAATCCAAATGGATGACATATTTATTTTTGTTTTGCATAAATTTTGTGATGGCAAACTTGTAAAAATAATAACTTAATCAAATGATGCAGAGGTGAAGGAGTGAAGAAGGGTGTACAAGCTCTCAACACCAAAGAACTGTTAAATTTAATTTTTGGTGCTGACTGAATACTTAAGATAGGAAATGTATTATTAAAGGCCATGAAAAAGTAGCTAATACATAATTTCCTACCTTTCATGTGTTTCCATTCTTGGGAAGCAGAGCATAAGAGTAAAAATCTGGCTAGGCTTGTAAGGGCCCGAGGCTCATTAACCTAGCAAGCTCCTATGATCCTATGATCCTATACATTCCCCTATCTAGGTTTGTGACACTGCTTCATTTTACATCCTTTTCAAAAGATATTAAGTGGTTCCACTAATTCTACCTGTGGCTCCTTTGGCATGCAGGGTGAATACCTTACCTCATCTACTTCATTCTTAAAAAACATTTTTTTTCTGAATTAAATCAGCTCATCCCCTTCCTCACATTCCATTGTTCTGTTTGGATCACTTTCTGTATTTTTCTGTCTCTCCCTCAAAAAAGTAAGTAATAGTATTCTTTAGTTATTTCTTTTGTATGATCATTAATTTATAGCAATTAACGGAAATCCTAATTTTCCATGGCCAAGAGATTTCTTCTGTGGAAAACATATAAAACTTTAAAGTGAAAATGTATATTCTAATCAGCTGCATTTTGGATGCATCATTACCCACAACACACATTTCATGATACAGCCTAATTTGTTTTGTCATTATATGACTTTTGAAGCAAATCATGTATAATTTTTTCATACTTTTCTACACAGCTTCCATTTTGTGTCCTTTCTAAGCCAGCATATACAGAATACATATGTAGGATCTATCTATGCATTAGAACAACAGATAGTTAATTTCCATTGCGATTATGTAGCACTGTACATCTCAGAATTCCTGGACTTATTCTTGTTGTCTTCAGATATTGCTTACCCTTTTTAAATTACTTTAAGTGGGTCTTCCAACCCAGTTTTAAATTATTTGATATTATCACTTCATATTACTTTTCTTGTGAGTTGTTAATGTCTTCTTTCTATCTTGTATAATTGACTTTTATTTTAATTGCCAGCCATGTTAATTTGCACATCTTGTTTTTAAAAGTAAATTTTCATATTCTAGAACATTGCTACTGCTTAGTTAAACATCTTTTTATTATGAGTATAACGTCTGTTTATCAACACATTTGCAAATATTTTTGCTCATTGTTTAAGCTAATGTAAGAATATGGTAACTCAGTCTTCCCCAGTACTTATATCGTTAAAAGGTCACATTACATTTCAAGAGTTGAGTGCTCCTGCATTGAGGTATCAGATTAAAAGAATGGTCTTAGATCTGTAGAAACATGAATAAAACAAAAAATAGCCAACTTAATTAAAATCAGCATTGACAAATTTAGTAAATGATGGAAAGCTGGTCACTGTTACATACTAAATAAAGAACATGAGCTCATGCCATTGACTCTTCAATGGACACTAAAATCTAATAAAGATTTCTTATACATATATATATATATATATATATATATATATATATATATATATATATATAAAACAGCTACTGAAAACAAAACATAACTGGAGTAATCCAAGTACAGAATCAAGGTTTTCATACAGGCATCAACTGATCAAACGTTTGTCATTACCAGATCTAATAGTGTGCACACATTTTTGATGTAATTATCCAAAAACGAGATGTAATTTGCTAAACAATTCTAACCATTTCCATCCTGATGTCTTGGAGAACATACCTCTCAACTGTCCAGAGCTTTTCAGAATGTCACTGATTTTACCTCATATTTTTGTCCTGTCCTGATAACATTTTTAATTTTCTGGTAAATCATTGAGGATTAGAGCCATTCAGTAATTTCAGACATTATAGCATTTCATGCTTTATATAGTTCAGAAAATGCATGTTGATGCAAAACCTGTTCATTCCTGATTTTGAGCTTTTGTCCCCACATTACTTTTGGCTTTAGCCATAACTTTTGAACAAACAAGTTGAGAGGTATGTTGAAGAATAGTCATGTATAACGATGTAATGTCAGCTGTAGACAGGAAAACTTCCATAAAATGTGTCACGACCGTGCACTGGCCCAGTAATCAAGGAGCCTCAATCCTCACTACTAGTACTAGTGAGGGGCGTGCACATTGGAAAGGATAACAAATACACACACGATAAAGTACAATTTCTCTTAAGAGCACACTGAGATCGCAGTCAGTCTGGGGCTGGTTTCTCCATTTCCCTCCAGATCCCAAATAAGACTCCTCACTGGCATACCTATAGGGTCCAGGTTCCAGCCAAGTGGTGAAGCCAAAACCTCCAGTACCCTTTCTGTCCAACCAGTGCTTCATGTTCATGCCCAAGTAGCTGACACACACACTTTGAGATTTGAGTTATATACAAACACGCAGACACGCCTGGAGAAGGCTGGCACAGGTTCTCCAGCTATGCCCCTTTCTGCCCAGGCTATAAGGTAGTAATCCACTACCACCAGCTACTCTTATCAGCTAGTATACAGGCCCTTACCAAAGGGTGTCCAATTCTACTGTGCAATGTTATTATTATCCAAATAGTAAGTGTAACCCAGGGCTAAGGTTATTCTGGAGTGGCTTCGTACAGTATCACTAAATACATGCAAGTACTTTACAGCTTAAATGTTCTCTACACAAAACAGCCACAGTTGAAATGTTTAAAAATATTTGATAATAAATAATTAAAACACAAGACAATACTTATTACTTCAAAACAATGACATTACAGAGTTCAGCAATCACAGGAAAAACATTAAAAATATATTGTAGGATAGTCTGACAAATATAGAAAACAGCTAATGTAATCTGGCTTAATTCCTATCTAACTCTAAGAGAAATAACAATTCTAAATAAAGATCTTATTTACAGAGCAAAGGCAGAGTGCTGGTGAACTGATGTGTTCAGGTTCAGACAAAATCCAAAATGCTCAAACCTTTCTCTCTGAGAAAGTTTTAAATTGATAACACAGTACTGCTGAGTCATTTCAGATTACATCATTCTTAACAGTTCTGATTTAATTTCCTGGGCTAACAGAAACTTGTAATTTATATTTCTTTTTGTAATCTGCACTTGCAGGAAGCCACAGCAATAAAAGGCATTTTACATGTAAAATCTAGTAATTATCCATTGTCCTAAGACAATAGAAATAATTCCTTAGTCCAAACAACTTGTCTCCGAGCTTGGGATCAAACAGTCATACAATGCTTTACTTATCAGCTTTCTTCCAGCAGAGTGCACTGTGGTTACATTTTTGAATCTCAGTATAACATATAGTTTAATCATAACATATAGACCTCTTTACATTTGTAAACCAAGCCTGTGGATCCTATTAATATTTACAATGACACAGAATTATTTACAAAATCCTATCTAGCTAGGCTGGCAGCCTTCACACAAGGATTATTTCCTTTTAGTTCTTTGAGTTTACATAGACAGTCCCAAGAATCTTTAATAAGATTATAGAAAATTCACCCCGGAGATCACTTCTGTGGCACTGCTTGACAGGGGCACAGGAAAAAATTTTCTTGGGTGGCAAAAGCCAGGGAACATTTTTGGCTAGGCTTATATAGGCCCCGGAGCCGATAGCCTAGTACATACCTATGAACCTATAAATGAAGGGGTATGGTATGAAATAGTGTTTAAAATAATGTAACATATGAATAGATGCATGTAATGACCATCAGGGAGGAAAAGAAAAAAGGTAAAGTAAAAAAAAAGTAATGATTATACCAATGCTAATCATTTTCTGTGAGTCATATTAACCTTTCATGATCTGTAGCCCTGCAGAGTAGGGTGATAAAGCCTGCAAAGCAGTTACATACAAGTGTAAAAAAACTTTTGGCTAGAAAATGTCCTGGAAATCTAGCAACATTTCCAGCTTTAGAAGTGATAATAAATCTATCCCCTAATACGTGGTCAGTATCTCCCAAAACATCTGTTTATTAATTAGTGGCAAATAGGTATCACCCACTAGGTACGTGCACACCATTTTTAAGGGTTAATCTACAACCACAATATGGTTAGCTTACTGGAAGATAATAATGCTAAACTATGGAAGCTGTGCAAGTCTTGCTTGTATCTGCTGAATGTAACTCATTTACAAATTATTATTTTAAAAGCTAAACTATCCTGGCAACCAAAGATGCCACTATAATTAATATTAATCAAGTTTGCACAACTGTCTAGATATGCTATGTCGTTAGCCACTTTATCAAAATAAAATCATACATTTAATGAGCCCCATCTAACCTGTCTGAAAGCACCCAGTCCATTCTACAAACTTGATCCTCAAACTGGTGGCAGGTATTAAACCACCCAGAGAGAAATAAGGCTGAACTATGATTGCAAATGCAATAAGGAGTGCAAAAACAAAAATGAAATGTCACAAATAAAAAGTGAATTATGAATAAAATGCAGGGTGACATTGCAGAAACTACTTAGACAATGAAGGCCCTCTCTGTATACCTCAAATAATATGCAGACCTCTTAAGTTGTTAGCAGTGTCATGGGACAGCAGATCCAGTGTGCAGAACCAATTAGTGAATGCTCGGCTGTAGACATTGTGCTTTACATACCTTAGAAAAACACTACTAGCTGTCTGTAGCAGCTGAAGGTAGGCTTATCAACACATTCCTTGTCTTTGCCCTACCTTGTGCTTTTATGCTGCTTTCTGTATTTATATTTCCTTACTAACACCACCATTTTGTCTAGCTGGGATCATTTGCTTGATACAAAAACTAGAGATATTATGCATATGTATATTTATATTTACATTAATATTTGTATTGTACTTTTCTTAAATCCCAGTGCTTTACACCACTCATGCTAGCCACTGGAAGTGATGCGACTGAATATGCGTCAGCAGCCAGTATGCGTACTCTTCCCCAAACTGGGAACTGCATGCACCAGTTTTATTGGAAAGTGTTACTGACTCTTATCATTTGTTTCTGAGTAATGCCTTGGGTTCTTTTACTTCCACCAGAATAACTTGAATTTTTTCTTGAATTGACTATTTGTAAAATTGTCAGCCTACTTTTTTTTCAGTGTACTATACTTAATGTGCTTTAACTTTGCTTACCTATAGATGCACTAAAAAAAAATTAATATATTTTTAGCAAAGGCTAGAAATTATCCTTAAAAATTACAAGTGTAACTCAAGAAATTTCATCTTACCACATCCTGGGGACCATTAGGGGTTCCTTGCCAGCTGAACAGGGTGTCTGAACAGAACACCTCCTTGAGCAAACAGGACCTGCGGCTTGAAGGGAATGGAGAGTTAATATAAGTACCTTAGAATTTGTCTTTCAAGCAACAAGGAGCTACTGTCACATTTGCAGCACTGCATTTGTATGAATGTGATGGGATACATGTAACATTTCTGGCTATGAAAGGCTACGCCTGCTGCAGGTGCTAGATGTCAGTATTTAAAATGTATGGGTATATCTTGTTAACAGTACCCCAAGGCAACAAGAGATCAAAGCATGCATTAGCTTAATAAGATTCTTATGTAGCTTAGATAAAAACAAGATAATTTAAGAATAACTGACACTCAGCCCGTAAGTGTTAGCTGATATTCAGGGATACTCAAATATTGCACTGTAGATAGAAACTCCCACAGAGAACTACGGGAAATGTTCTGAGCTTATGAGGGCCTTAAGTAAGCACAAATGATCACATTCACTATCGTGGCTGGATTGAGTTTCTGATGATTTATCCCTCATTCAATTAAATGGCATACTGGATGTTTTCAAAGAAGTTAAAAAAAAACATATGCTCTTGACAGAAACAGCAGTAGATTTTGGGTTCACAAGCAAAGATACTACAAATCCCTCTTCTGAATGTCACCACAATGCAAAAACATATACGCCATGAACAGCAGTAGGTCAAAGACAGAATCCCAGAGAACGTGGCAGCCCAGAGAGTTGCTAAAGGAAAAAATAATCTCTGATACCACAGTCTGCACATGTCTAGGATTTAACAAGCAAACCAATTAAATAATGTGCTAGAAAGTCAACTGTAGGCATGTAGTGACTCAGTAAGGATTCCATGGCCCACAGTGTTGAGTGCTGCAGAGAAATCAAACAGGACCAGGAAAAATATAACAGCAGTAATGCTTTATCACTAGTTTACCATTAACTATTACAGTAAGGTTAATTAACTCCAGAAACTATACTGATGAAAAGCAGAGGGCTTGAGCTGCATGAAAAAGATATCTGTACATATGCTGTTTTTTTAAGTTAATCTTTCCAGTAAATGGAAGACAAAAAAGTGATAATTTTCCTGAGGTGCAAAATCTATGACTTTTTTAAGGACAAGTCTCTTTTAAAGCTGTAGAGAAAACAACAATCTTTAGTGAGATACCTACAATTTAGAAAATGACTAGGAATATCTATGTAAACAAAATAAGCTTGGCTGGAGCTGTGCCAATCCTAGTATAATACTAATGACCCTAAGATAATCACTTGGCAGAAACTTACCTGTTAACATACTGACAAGGTCACTGCAACATACAATGGAGACCCCCTTATTTAATCAGCCTTATATTGTAACCTGATGTTATCATATGCCACCGAATATCATATCCTATTGTACTGTACTGTGTTATATTATATTATATTATATTATATTATATTATATTATATTATATTATATTATATTATATTATATTATATTTCTCTGGAAACAGAAGCAGGACAGTTGAACATCCAGGAAAATAATGTATTGCTTTGCACATGTAATTATCATGGTATAGATGTACAACTACACTTTCATTAGAAAATCAGTACATTTAAATACATCTTTAATGATAGAGACCTCATGACAGTAAATGCATTTTATATTTAAGTAGCAGATCAATGGAAAATCTTAGATGGCGCAGTGATAGCATTGTTGCTTCACAGCAAGAGGTTCTCCAGTTCGATGGTGGGGTGCCTTCTGTGTAGAGTCTGCATGTCCTCCCTGTGTTTATGTATGTTTCCTCCAAGTGCTCCTGTTTCCTCCCCCACTTGAAAGACTTAAATAGAAACTGTTTTTCCCTAGGTCTCTGCTGAAAACTGGCTTTGTTCCAAGTCAGACTTTCCCAGTTAACAAATGTTAAATCAATAAAAAGTAAATATTGATGGATAGTCGTATGAACATATTTACTTACAGGGATTCGGATGGTGTGCTTGGCTTCCAGTCGCAATAGCTACTAGGAAAATCACTGCTGGGAAACAGTAGCTTATGGCTGCATACTAAGACATTCCCCTCAGTGGTGTTTTAGTAAGGTTGTACCAGATACTGACAGACATCTAATGGTATTTAGATGTTTGCTGTCTGAGAAGAATGTCAAAAAAGGCATGTAGGAAGTTAAATCAGTTCCACATCTGCTGGCACTAGGGCAGACATCCATCAGGTGGTCAAAGTTATTAAAGCCCCTGGAGCATATGCAACTTACAACTGATTTTGGGATACTTTTCAGATCAAAGTAAGATGGCATTTAAACATAAGCCATACCTTGTATCATTCTTAGGGTTTTTATTGGTTGGTACTAGGCTTGCAGTACAGAGGACCACTGTGAAACCTAGCCAAACTTACAGTTGCGCTAAAGCACTGTTAGGTTAAATGACTTGCTCAGGGTCACACAGTACACAAACAAGGGTTGAGGGAGTCGAACCCTTTACCCCCGGGACTATAACTCACAGCCTTAACCCTCTGTGCCAAATTACAAACAATCATATTAATGCAAGCAGTACAGCCGTCAAATAAAACATCACCCAAGTTGCAGATTGTTATTATTATTATTATTTTAAATTACATAGTTCAAGGTGTCTAAGCCACAGCAGTTTCAACTTGCCTGTTAAAGATCAAAATATGCTAGAAGCTTAGCTGTTATTTAAAGCAGAACCATAAAATTTGGATAGCTCACTTATGGCAAAAGACCACATTCATTCAGACTACAGAGTGATTTTAAGGTAGTTTTCAAAGCTGGTGTAGCTACTCTGATATTGAACATATGTAATATGACAAATCATTGAAAATATTGTGTATTAATTCAAAGCCATTGCAACACAAGTCTTGTCTGAGGTCTATAAAACTATGATTCAGACATTGCAAAAGTGATACAGCACAGAAAGTTCCATCCAGAGTCCAGCAAGCCTCTGACTTCAGGTATCTATTATATTTGAAAGTGCTTCTACATCACAGTCCAGATTAAGTTTAATATACTGAGTTTACTATAGCTGCTCTCATGAACACCTTTCCTAACCAAAATTAGTTTGCAGGTGGTGAAAATGGATTAATGCACTCTAGTTTTACAAAATGCCACATAGAGCCATGCGCACACTCTAATCTCACCTTATATGTGCTACTTATTAATTATATATAGAGATAGAGACAGGGAATTATGCTTTGGTACACAATGTGCATTTTTCCACACAGGGTGGTTTTAATCCCATTAACTTTAAAGGTCACCCAATTTTAAGTTGAGTGGGGTTGCTTCTCTGCTTCACTCTATTTCTAATATGCAGGATGCACACTCAGTATACTGCAGAAAATAATGGTGTTAAGGCTGTCTGTTGCCTCATACAATACATTGGGTATACTGAGATCAACAAAATGAATTAGAAACTTCATTTTCCATTTGTAATATGTGTACTATTCACCTGTGACTTTATATTATCTCTAGTACAGCTTCCATATCAGTAAATATGTTTAGTATGTTTTTTTTGTAGTGGTATATACTTTTCTCCAACCTGATTAGATGCAACATAAAATGAATAGCAGGATTGCTATATGTTACTGTCTTCTAAAGTCTTACTTTCCTTCTGATATATGGCATATATATTCATGGAAATAATAATTGATATGCTATGCTTCTGAGATCTGTATCCACTGCTGTATGACAGGTTCCTGTGTTGCAGCTTATTAAGATGTTAAACCTGAGGAGCCCTTTCATTATTAGTATTAGTATTAGTATTATTAGTTTATTTATTTATTCATGTATTTATATATTTATTTATTTTTTTGTAAAACTTTGTCTACATTCAAATGAAGAGTTAAACATAGTACAACGTGTGCCGATAAAGGAAAGGAGATAGGGGGACTTCACAACAAAAGGCACAAAATCATGTGACAGAAATTTGAAAGACATCATAGTAAATCAAAATAGATCCACCCACAGAAAAATACATTCTCCACAATAAACTGATATCGACATATGATGCACTAAATAAGCATTCTTCTTGAAGGTTAGAAATTTAGCTGAACCTATTAACACATTATATTAAATGATAGAAAGCACCACAAAAGAGAAATACTATGAAATGTAACACAAAGAAAAGTATTTTGAGGACTTGCACTGTTGTTTACTGCATCAATATAATCAGCACTAAAGATGTCTTACTCAGAGAAAGGGTACATTCACTTGTCAGCTGAAGCATGTAGCACCCAGCATTAATCTGCCTACTGTATGTACAATCTCCTCAGTTTTCAGTACAACTCTGCCTAACACGTACCCACACACTACTACAGTCTACACTATGAATCGCACCATTGTTTTCCACCATCCCCACATATGTAATTAATTCTGTTCATTGTAATGTATCTCTCAACATATTCTGCTCTATCCACTGCAGCATTCACTGAAATTACTTTCCATTTATTTATGATTGATGAATTCTGATTCATTAAATTCTCTTCATCTCACACATCCTGCTTCCTGTGAGAAAGTACTTCAATGAGGAACATGTTAAAGCTGATGCTAGGTGAGGGAATTTCTCAGTAAGGCAGCGAGTGAATTTTCTTTCTGTATTGTTATGCAATGATATAGAAGGAGGCTTGGACTGAAAAATGTGAAGGCACTTGGTTGTTTAATAGTAAAAGAAAGTGGAAGTGTAAAATAATTGATTTCAGACTGCTTTTGCAAAGACAATTAATTAGAACACATGACATATCAGTTATAGAAAAAGGAAAAATCAAGAAATGGAAAACCTGACAGGAATAATTAAGAGATGGAAAAAATGACACATGCACATGGGGGGGGGTGAGAGCCTCAGTACTCAACTATGTATTATTGTTAAACACCACCTTTTTCATTTCACTATTTATTCTCTTTATGTATGTATTTCAAAGATAAGTACAACGTGTGCTGAACATTTCTTACACTTAATAAAAGGTTATGTGCACCAGTAAATCACTCTAGATGACTGATTTGTTTGTGTTGCCATATGCTCAAATTAGAGTATATGAATTTTGTTAACATTTATGTCAGATGATCTCATACCAAGTCAGAAAGCAGAAACCAGAAAGTACAAATGCATAAAATATCCATTGATGAAATAAGGAAAGATTTTTGCATGATTTTACCACTTATATGATGTGGACCACATGTTTCATAACAAACTTGTATTCTGTGGAGTATTACATATAGAAATCTCTATTTGGGGCTGTGATTTACTATTCAGTTAGGATAAACACACTAATGCTGATGGAGATTGTACTTTTCTACTTGAAAAAAAAATGTTTAATTGCTGTACATATGTTAAACAACCAAATTACGCTGCTAAGTTAAATATGTGTGCTACTGGCCAGCCCAAACAGTCAGATTAAAATATTAAGGGTGGTATTCATTGACACTGTGCTTATGTAGCAGGGATTTTCACAGTCTGTGACTTAAGGCAGCTTCAGCATGACTCTTACAGCAGGCTGCGCATAGGTACAGCCAATTTAGTCAGCTTAAGAAAAATGTATGCAAATGAGATGTAGATGAAAAATGCCTTAAATCTGGGAGGCAAACTTTTGTAAATTATGTCTTTTCCCAATTGTTGCTTTTTATGTGCCTCTGAGCCATGCTTACATACCTTATAAAAGGTGAAGTTGCACCTTTTCTATCTATTTTCCAGTCAGTAAAGAGGCTTGTTGTAGCTGCCAGCCTGGCTATTTCTCTTTGTGAGCTGCTTGTCTTGACCGGACAAAAAAACACAGGGCCCAGTAGTGTTCACTGATGGAGAAGGTGCAGGTATAGGCAACAACTGACTCATTTAACTTTGTTGGCCAAGAAATCCATGAAAAATTTAGAGTGGTCAGGGATATTGTAAGGACCTTAATGAGTTTCTATGGCCCACAGCTGAGGACAGGAAGATTCATGGTCTTCCTATACCTGTGGAAACCAGGGTATATATAGCCCTCACTATAACTGGCATGGAGACCTTTGAGAGATAAAACTGAGGTATGGGTATTTCTTAGACTTCTTCCTTATGATACTTCAGCAGTTCCATGACATACTCTTGACACATGTCAATCTGTATATTTATCTGCCAGTGGCACCTCAGGATGCTTCAACACTGCCTTGTTCCAGACATGGATCATCACTGAGTGTCTGACCTGCTAAAGTCTGTTTTCATTGCCTCGTTGCATGGATGCAGGGTGACCTTCAGTATGACCCTTCCCATTTACTGCATGCTGCATTCTGCACAACATGATTATGTGTTGGCTTGGTACTCATCTGCCTCATGATGGCAGTGCAGCTCCCATTATTGTTCCTTCAGCTAGTGATGACAATGATGGTGGCCAGCTGACAACAGTATCACATGTTTCTGTGATGCAGACTCTTATATGGTATATGACTACACAGGCAAAGAGGTGGCATCTAGTCCACCACTATGAGCTATGACATTCAGGTAGTGGTACCTTTACTGTGATATCCAATGTTTTATACTTGATACATGCAGTGCTAGCTGTGGGCTAATTCTGTGCAGTACATGGCCTACTGTACATCAGACATTTGCATTACTATTAAGGAAAAAATGAATGACTTGTTTAAGTTTTATACTCATATAAAGTTATTCAGAAGTATCATTTTTATATTGGAAGAATGAACAGGATTATTTTTTATCTGTCACTTCTTCAGGCAACATAAAGGAAGTTGTATTATTCCATGGACAGGACACACTAGCATGTGCAATACTGGCCATTATTGTATGGTGCTCACATCAGATTAGTTGGTTCTTTCATTGACACCAATTCTGTGTGTCATCAGAACTAGTAGTCATTATATATGTTGTTTGAGGGTGACATGGCAACAGTGCTAGTTTCACTGACAGGACTTATTACAGAAGCAAATGCATGGCCCTACTTGTAGATTCCCATTACGATACCCACAGAATATTATCACAAAATAAACAGGACTATTCCAATATGTGGTACACTGATAAACCAAATAACAAAATAACTGCACACAAAGTGCAGAGAAATGAAGTAATTGTTATTTTGTCCCACTGAGCTTTGTGTGCGGTTATTTTATTTACCCACAGAATACTATTTGAAGTTCTACTTTGCAGAACCAAATCAAAAGACTCCCCCACCACAAATGTTATATAATGCATAATATTATCACACCTTTATACATTTCTGTATGTATACCCTTGCCTAAGTTTTAGCCTTGCTGTCTGCAAAGTAATTATATGCCTAAGGTGTTATACACATTTCTTTCTAATGATAGTGTAGGTGATGGTCCTAGTGATGGTGAGCAGGTGCTTGCAAGAGAGTATGATGCTGAGTTACTGTGATGCCATGATCTGCTTGAAGCAAAGGACTTCTAGACTTTGATCTTACAGAGTTACAGGACCATGACCCTGACTGTGAGGTACTAACACATGTTTTGGATAGCTTTTCAAGTCCTACCTGCCTTCTTTTGTGCTACGTCAGCTGTACGTCTTGTAGCACCACCTTGAAAAAACATGGGGTGTGTCCTACTCTGCCCACATGTGTCAGCACTCCATCTGCATCCAGTTGTGTTTCCTATGTGAGTCTGGTAAGTCTTTGTGGAGGCTTATGCGCCACCATACTGTGAATGTGGATCATCATGGCATTGTCCCTGACCTCCCGTAGTCCCATGTACTGATGAAATTCTTCACACATACTCTGCAGTACTGTAACAATCTCTTCCTTGACTCTGTGAGAGTGGCTTGTTCCTGAACAATGTCACGGCACATCTGCTGCTGGGCCAAGGTCTTGCATGTCTCTAGAACTAACTGTGACATAATGCCTTTAGCTACCACCTATCTGCACAGGTGTAATAGCTGGTGCTGCTAACTCTGAAATGGTAGGATCTTCCTGAATGTGCTCTTGTCATTCACAAGAGACTGGTGTTGAGCTATATTGTGTTCCTTCCTCTTCTGGTTGCAGTGCTATGTCCTCATGCTGTTGATTGTGTGAGTCTATGTCACTGCTTATGGAGTTCTGTACTTGCCGTGGCATGGTGTGGGGTGGAGTATGGGGGGTTCTGCCAGTACACTTTGTGACTGTATTCTACTACCCTCAGGCTGGGTCATGAATATGAGAGTTATGGCATCATTGTCAACAGCCACCATACTCTCAACTTCAGTATGTTGGATGTATTACGTTCTGGTGCTGAACCTGTGAAGGAATAAGTGATGACATGTTGAGACCTCTGACAACCAAAAATCATTTATGTATAAACAGATGATACAGACACTTGCTATGTAAATACTGTGTACTTTCTTACATGCCTAATGTAGATGGGTCACCTGGCGATGGAAAACATAATGGGTTATATATGCACAGCTATCCTGGGCAGTATACGAGGCATGGAGTATTGCCATTACCTATGCACTAACCTTCTTGACTGCCACATTGTGGCTTCTGCAGTGGTCTGAAAGTACTGGTATCCACACTTCTTCTGATGATTCCTGCAGCATTGTAATCTGTATCACAGTCATCACCCTTTATAGAGAAAGGGTACGGTTCATCACGTGTTTACAGATGGATTGTGGAAAGGTCACTACCACTTTAGCTGTGGGCAGTTGCATTCTGTCTAGCTTTGCTCCCTGCACATCCCAGTAGGTGATTTGCTCTTTCTCTATGTCAATGCTCAGTCCCTTCTTCCTACAGCACTGATGACAAACATTACTCGATTGCATACCTTAGCTCTCTGTCTGCTTTGGTCACCCTTTCCCAAAGAGATGCTCCTCATATCCTAAGAGCATCCATTAGTATGTGGTTTTCTTCAGGAGTGAAGCTGTTGATCCCTGCTGCTGTAACATAGGTTCATAGGTAGGTACTAGGCTATTGGCTTTAGGGCATATACAAGCCTAGCCAAAAAGGTACCCTGGCTTTCACCACCCAAGAAAATTATTTTCCTGTGCCCCTGTCAAGCAGAACCACAGAAGTGATCCCCGAGGTGAATTTCCTATTACCCATCCAATCATCAAGATTTTTCTTGAAGAGTGCTAATGAGGAGCTCTGTTTGACATAGATAGGTAGTCTGTTTCAGAGTATGGGAAGTCTCTGGGACAGGAATCTATCCCTCCAGCATGTTCTGTTTATTGTGGTGACAAGGTTTAGGTCCCTAGAGCATTTAGCTTGGAGGGATTGGGATTTCTTTAAGTGGAACATGTCCAACAGCTCTGGGTTTGACATAGCTTTGCATGTTAGGCAGAGATTGCCACTGAGTAGGCGATATGCGACGGAGTAAAGCTGGAGTTTTTTGAGATGGTCTGCATAAGGTATCTGTTTGAGGCCGGTAATCCTCTTTGTGAGGTATTTTTGCGGCCTTCCCAGTTGTTGCAGATGTCTTGTGAGGTACATACCAAAAGGGGGCGCTGTACTCTATATTGGGTCTAATGAGTGATGAGTAGAGGGGAACAATGACCTCTTTTTTTCTGGATGAGAAACCTTTTGTGATGAGGTGTGCCACGTAGAAGGATTTCCTGACCACTGTGTTGATGTGATTATCAAAGGAGAGACTACTGTCCACCTGTGTCCCAAGATCTCTTATCACACTTTCGGTGTTAAGTAGACTACCACCTATGTGGTAGTTCATGGGTACAGAGTTTTTACCAAAGGGAATGACAATGCACTTTTTGGCATTGAGCTTGAGACCATGGCTTTGACACCAGGCATCTGTCTCAGTGAGGCCCTTTTGTAGGATGTCCACATCATTAGGAGTTTCGATTATGGCTCCTAGTTTGCAGTCATCTGTGAATTTAGTTAGCCAAAGACCTTCTGTGTTAGCCTGTACTTCAGAGAAGTAGATACCAAACAGGAGAGGACCCAGGACTGAACCCTGTGGTACTCCACTTGTCACTGGTCTGCTACTTTCACAGTGTGGGTTCTGTCAGTAAGCCAGTTGGCAACCCATCTTGTGACATAGGGATTTATGTCTAGTTTAGTGAGTTTATCTATAATTCCAGAGTGGGGGATGGTGTCGAACACCTTGGTGAGATCTAGATAGGCTGTGTGAATTACCTTACCCTCATCTATGGCTTTGGTGACTACTTCAAAGACGTCTATCAGGTTTAGGAGACATGATCTGCCTTTTACAAACCTGAACTGTGTGGGGTCCAGAGTTTGGAGATCTCCAATGTCTTTGTTTATGAGTTTCATGGTGATACATTCCATGGCCTTGCAGACCAGGCTCATCAGGCTAATGGGGCAGTAGTTCCCGGGGTCTGTTGTGGCCCCCCCCCGCTTTGTGGAGTGGGATAACTGCCACGGTGCACCATTCAATGAGCACAAAGCCTGAGGTGAGGCTATGACTGAACATGGTACTTAGGTGGGGTGCCAGTTCATTCTGTAGTTCATGTAGAAGACAGCCTGGGATGTTGTCAGGTCCCATAGATGCTGTGTTCTTGGCTTTGGAGAGTGAGGTTTTTACCTGTGCAGCCATGATTACAGGAACTTTGCATTCTTCCCATATAAAAATGGGCCCTTTAGGGGGTGAGAGGGGGGTAAAGTTAGCACTGTACCTATCTGCCAGGCTTTTGGTAATATCAGTTGGTTCTGTATATTTAATGCCATTGTGCTGTAACTCAGAGATGATCTGAGTGTTGCCGTTGAGATTCTTGACATAGCTATAGAATGCTTTGTGGTTGTCTTTAGAATCACTGGCAATTTTGTTTTCATAACTAGCTTTGGAGGATTTTATGAGGGATCTCATCTTCTTACTGAAGCTAACCAGGGAGTTCCTCCAATTGTGGGATTTTACTCTTTTTTGCAACAGTTTCTTTCTTCTGTTGTAGAGTTTTTTTATGGCAGAAGACCACCAGATTGGCTTCCTTTTTTTTGGAGGATAGCATCTTGGTTCTGTTAGGGATAGCACAATCCATGCACTCGTGTAAGTGCTTATAATGTGCAATTGTGTAGGATTCAGCAATCATACCTCTATTGTCTATCTGCATGGGTGTCGTGAAGTTTGCCACTTCTGTCTTAAGAAGTGTGAAGTTGGCTTTGGAGAAATTTTTTACGGTTGTTTTCCTAATGGGGGGTGGGAGCGGGATGTGGATGTCTAGAGTGATTAGCTTGTGGTCAGATCTGACCAACGAGGAGCTGACCTCTGGTGTAGAACACCGGTCACCCATGTTGGTGATGACCAGGTCTAGGATATTGCTGCCCCTGGTGGGGGTGTGGATAAGTTGATCCAAGGCGTTGGAATTGATGATTTCCACAAAACCTTGAGCAAAAGAGTTGGTACATGAGTAGTTTTCCCAGTTAATGGTAGGGTAGTTGAAATCACCCATTATTAGAGTGTTGGGTTGTACCTTAATATTTTCCAGTGTATCAAGAAAAGAGGAGTGGGAATCCTGGGGCATGGTGGGGGGTCTGTAGCAAGCTACAATCTGGATTGTGGTTTTGCCCAGAGTTAGTTGAACTTGGATAATCTTGGATGCATTATGCTGAGCAACTAGCTTGGAGGTGTGGATATCCTTAATGAATATGGACACACCTCCACCTTTGGTGTTTCGGTCTGGGTTTGGCAGCTGAAAGATGTGGGATGAATTATAGCCTGGTAATGCAGGGGTGCTCTCTGGAACTTTGACCCAGGTCTCTGTCACTGCACAGATGTCAATGTTCTCCATTTTAAGGAGTGCCTCAAGTGAGTGCATTTTGAGGTTTAGACTTCTAGCATTGAGTAGCATAACCCTCAGATTTTGCTTGCTTGTACCTGTTACGGTGGTGAATTTGTCATTTGAACCTTTCCTAAAAAAGGCACTATAGGGGTGGCAAGAGCCTTTGCCAGTATCCGGAATCCCAAGGGTGACAGGTGCAGGCCATCTCTGGCAAAGCAGCGTGGTCTGTCAATCATGTCATCCCAGACAGACAGATACTGGATTCCATTATAATGACACCAGAAGCTTAGCCAATTATTAAAGTCAATCATTTTTTCCTTGTACTGTAGTATCATTCTGGGTGATGTCAGGATGCTACTCAGGGCTAGGGTCATATCTGCTGGGCTACAAGATCGGAGAGCTCCTCCATGTCTCTTTTCATGTAGTCTAGTGAGGTACATCTCAGGTCATTCACACCAACATGGACAATGACAGAGTCATATCTGTACTTGTTGTGGAGTGACCTGAGTGCATGCGTTATGTGGTGGATCCTGGCACCTGACAGGCAGCTGACAGTAACTTTTTCCTTGTTTAGTCTGGTGAGTGGGACATCAGTGTGCCTGACTATGGAGTCACCTATGACTAGAGTGTTGGGTATGTTATGCCTTATGGGCTGTAGTTGAGTGGCACACTGAATATGTGGGCTATGTGTCATTTGGGTTGTGTTGGGAGGTGGAGGTTGCTTGCATTTCTGCTTTGGTGGTCTCTGTTGTTTGGGCAGGTTTTTACTGAGAGCCTCCATGAATGTAGGTGTGTGTTTTGTGCTTCTGTGTGTGTGTTTTGGTGGTGTAGGCTTTGAGGGACTATGTGATGAGTGTGGTGCGGTGCAAGTGTTTACCTTCTCCTCTTGACTGTCTAGTCCAGTCTTCGGTGAAGAGAGCTTTGCTTCCAGTTTGGCTATATAAGGGCATCTCTCACAGGTCATAGTGTTGTAACCTGAAAGCATGAAATGAGGACAACAATTAAACCAAATTCATGCAGAATACCCACACTGGTGCAGTTTAATAATAGATATAAAAAAAAAGTATTATTTTAATTGTCCTCAGTTACTCTTTTCAGCCAGCAATCATATATGTAGTGTTATTATAACCATTATAATTCATTTAATGCCACTGGCCTACTTCTTTGTAACCTTTATCTATGAAAGTAAAGGCCAGAAAGTACCAAAACACATGTACGCAGCTGTCAAAAATGGCACCTTCCACTTTCCCACTCCTGTAATTCATAAGATTGTAAAACTTTACCAGTAAATACATACCTCTGGTAAATTGCTCTTTGTCAATTGTACCAATTTTAGTGGCTTTCTAACAATTTCCAAGTATTAACTCTGTGAATAATTCCTTCTAATGTGTTTGTGCTTTGCATGGACTGTTTGGGACAACTGTGGTATAGAACAGTTAAATATGGCTCACTTAAACTTATTAGCAAAAATTGGGGCTGTTTCATGAAGCTCCTATGCAACTGAAGCTCAACTCATCCTATGAGTCATACCATTGCACAAACTGGTATCCATTTCAATAAGCATAAAGTGACTTTAGCCACTCATGAGTCAGCTACACTGAAGGGTGTTGAGCACAGGAATGCACAAGAGCTTGTAGCAGTTCTCAAGACCAGCAAACTAAGCTATACCTTTGGGATTTGCACTAGTACATTATCAGTTAGCAGATCATTAATCTAACCTATTAGTTCTGCATTCTTAAGACCCTTACAACAGTCTGCAAATTGCTACCAATGATTTACTTGAAAAGGGGGAAAGTAAAATTAGAAAAGATTATTAATGAACTGGTTTAACACTATTAGGAATTACTGCATCATAAAAGCTCAGGCTACATTACTGAGGTTAAGGACATCATATAATTCCTTCTCTGATTCTCAAAGGAAGGAAAATCTGATAACAGTTTGAGTTCATTCATGTACAAAGAAATGCCACTCCTCCAAAGCATCTGTACATATTACACAACAGATTGTTTTCCCTTTACATAACAAAAGAGCAATAGCACTGAAAAAAAAATTAAAGTCCATGTGACTGATTGATGCCAGTTACTAACTAAATGCTAGCAGCTCCATAGGTACTACCTCTATATGGCTGCATGAGTTAGACATACTGATGTCATATCTCAGATGGTGTGGTTCACACCCTTTTATCCCATGTCTTGCACTTACATACTTCACTGTTCTAGTGCACTTTGGAAGATGGCAGCTGTAAAATCCCAGGGTTAAGCCTCAGTCTGGTCTGAAAAAGAGACCAAGATCCTCATTTACTTGCTGCAGGAGTCATACCTGCATAATATAAAACAGGCTGCAGCCAGCTCTGAATGGAAAAAGGTGGACATCTGTCAAAAGTTGGGGAAGCACCTGTCATCTCTGACAGGGATCCCCTGCACTGGACAGCAATGTCGGCACAGGTATGATAACCTGCTTAGGTGTAGGGTCGACCAGCTGTTACGGTGAGTATCACAGGTCCAGGAGAAAAGGACTGAATTCTATATTAAATGCTATTTTTTTTTTGTAATTTAAAAGGGAACAATATGTAAGGATAAGCAAAATACAGTATGCATGCAGGCATAACTAGGTTAAGTAAATGCAAATATGTGCAGCTATATATATGTGTGCACACAGGTGCATGTGTGTTTGTGAGTGTGTGTAAAATACAAGCTTTTTTATTTCTGTATGTATAATTGACTGTTTTGAATTTCATATATACTTATATATGCATGCATACACATGTACACACACACACTGACACAGTCACACAACCACATATGCACAATACACACATAAACTACATCTGCATTTTTATATATATTACATTCTATAGCTATGTCAAGAATCTCAATGGCAACACTCAGATCTGCTCTGAGTTACAGCACAATGGCACTAAATATACAGAACCAACTGATATTGCCAACAACCTGGCAGATAGGTTCAGTGCTAACTTTACCCCCCTCTCACCCCCTAAAGGGCACATTTCTACACCGGAAGAATGCAAAGTTCCTGTAATCATGGCTGCACAGGTAAAAATCACACTCTCTAAAACCAAGAACACAGCATCCATGGGGCCTGATAACATCCCAGGCTGCATTCTATATGAACTACAGAATGAAGTGGCACTCCAGCTTAGCACCTTGTTCAGTCATAGTCTCACCTCATTCTTTGTGCCCACTGAATGATGCACTGTGATGGTTATCCCACTTCACAAAGGGGGAGCCACCATGGACCCTGGGAACTACTGCCCCATTAGCCTGATGAGCCTGGTCTGCAAGGTCATAGAACATATCATCATGGAGCTTATAAACAAAGACACTGGTAATCTCCAAACTCTGGACCCCACCCAATTCAGGTTTTTAAAAGGAAGATCATGTCTCCTAAACCTGATAGACTTATTTGAAGCAGTCACCAAAGCCGTAGACGAGGGTAAGGTGGTTCACACAGATTATCTAGATCTCGCCAAGGCTTTTGACACCATCCCTCAATATGGAATTATAAACTCACTAAACTAGGTATAAATCCCTATGTCAGAAGATGGGTTGCCAACTGCCTCACTGACAGAACCCACACTGTGAAAGTAGCAGACTCCAAATCTGACTTCAGACCAGTGACAAGTGGAGTACCACAGGTTTCAGTCCTGGGTTCTCTCCTGTTTGGTATCTACTTCTGAAGTACAGGCTAACACAGAAGAAGGTCTTTGGCTAATGAAGTTTGCAGATGACTGCAAACTAGGAGCCATAATCAAAACTCCTAATGATGTGGACATCCTACAAAAGGTCCTCACAGAGACAGATGCTTGGTGTCAAAGCCATGGCCTCAAGCTCAATGCCAAAAAGTGCATTGTCATCCCCTTTGGTAAAAACTCTGTACCCATGAACTACCATTAACACTGAAAGTGTGATAAAAGACCTTGGGACACAGGTGGACAGTAGTCTCTCCTTTGATAATCACATCACCACAGTAGCCAGGAAATTCTTCAACATGGCACAACTCATCACAAAAGGTTTCTCATCCAGGAAAAAATATGTCATTGTTCCCCTCTACTCATCACTCATTAGACCGATTATAGAGTACAACGCCCCTTTTGGTATGTACCTCACAAGACATCTACAACAACTGGAAAGGCTGCAGAAATACCTCACAAAGAGAATTACTGGCCTCAAACAGATGCCCCATGCAGACCGTCTGAAAAAACTCCAGCTTTACTCCGTCACATATCGCCTACTCAGAGGTGATCTCTGCCTAACATACAATGCTATGTCAAACCCAGAGCTGTTGGACATGCTCCATTTAAAGAAATCCCAATCCCTCCAAGCTACATGCTCTAGGGACCTAAACCTTGTCACCACAATAAACAGAACATGCTGGAGGGATACATTCCTGTCACAGAGACTTCCCATACTCTGGAACAAGCTATCCATCTATGTCAAGCAAAGTTCCTCATTAGCACTCTTCAAGAAAAATCTTGATGATTGGATGGGAAATAGGAAATTCATCCCGGGGATCACCTCTGTGGCTATGCTCAACAGGGGCACAGGAAAATAATTTTCTTGGGTAGCGAAAGCCAGGGTACCTTTTTGGCTAGGCTTATATAGGCCCTAGGGCCAATAGCCTAGTACCTACCTATGAACCTATATATACATATATATATATATATATATATATATATGCGTGTGTGTGTGTGTCCACACACACAAATGTGTTTTTGTGAGTGTGTGTGAAATACAAGCTTTTTTATCTCTGTATGTATGATTGTTTTGAATTTCATATATACTTATATATGCACCCGTACACATATACACACAGATATATATAATTTGCCATGCATGTATCAACAGCTATTTAGTCGACCACATGTGATTGTCTAAGCACTAAGCAGATGGTTGACAGGAGTTACTATATATATATATATATATATATATATATATATATATATATATATATATATATATATATATATAATTATCAGGGGGTTTATTGCATTTTTTAAATAAGATTTTACATGTACTAAGTCTGTTTTTTGGCACATGTGCACTGGTGTGTTTACTTTTGTGTTTTTCACCTTCTGAGGTTGATGTTTTCACAGTCGACTTTGGGTGTCTTCACTTATATGTAGTACACCTATATATATGTATATATATATATATATATATATATATATATATATATATATATATATATATATATATATACATACATATCGATAGTGTGAAAGTCTAGTAAATGTGTGAGATTTTTAAATTACACATACAAAGTGAATGAAGGCTGAATTAATTTCCACTAGTTAGTGTTAGCCAGAATTTTTTTACTGTGATATTGATGTACAAACTACATGTTTTCTAAAGCATGTAACTTATGTAACTTCTTTCCTTAATACTTGCTACACACACAAAATGGCTGACCAGTGCTAGCTACCACATCTTAGGCAGAATGGGGGTGAAGGACCAGCATAAATTCATTTTACCACTAAGTAGGAATTGTATTCCTTACAGGCACATGAAAATGCATTAACTCATAAAAACACAGGTTAACAGTGAACAGCATACTGCAGATTATAGTGGTCAAGCAGAGGTTCTTGCTAAAGTTACACCCTTTAAGGAAATGTACCATTGCCACTAAGAGCAGTGCGGCAATAGTTAACTCTTTCCTCAACCCTTCCTATTCAGTATGGTGCTACTCAGTGTATCAAATCACAGGAGCAGAGTGCATCCTGTACTACTTTTGTACTAAAGAAATAAAGAAGTTAGGAATGGAAATGACAGATTGTTGTAGAATAAACAGAGCAATCAGTATTGCTAGCACTTTGCATTAGTTCAGCAAGGCCTAATGTATTTCTTACTTAGTTAATGCATCAATTGTATCACACCTAGTAGAAAAAAGCCTGTTAGAAAAAATGCATTCAGCAGCTCTGCATGCAGGTATAGAACAGGTAAGCAATTATGCATTCCTTTTCTTATTATTTTTATAGCAGAGGAGGAATGCCAATATAATAAAGAACAGTCTCAGAGGAGACTGAAATGTTTGAGAGAAGGTGGTCATGTGTGTTAAGCATTTCATTAAAGAAGTGTAAAAAACAGTCAAGTATTTTCCTTTCTGTATCAAAAATGGAAGGTATTGTTACTATGTATGTTGAACTCTTATAAATACAAATGGCAATCAGAAAAGTATATGTTAGGAGGGTGGCCTAATGGTTAAGGTGTTTGCCTTAAAAACACAAAGTGCAGGGTTTGAGTCTCACAAGGGATAATTGGCTAGGCTTAAAATGGCTCGCAAGGGCAGTTAGCCTAGTACTAATCTATGAACAAATAATTAATTGCCCATAAGTAACCTTTGCACCACAGCCAGTAATACCATTGGCAGCATTACTAACCTGTGTAATACATAGTATTAATTCATGTAGTATACCTGCTTAATAAATATTTAATATGCATTGTCATTAAAATATTTTAACAGAAAATTATGAGTCGTTCTTGTCTCCATTTTGTCTCTCTTCTCTCTTTATTTTTCACTCTTTCTTTCTTATGTTCTCTTTCCCACAAGTTCAGAGATTTGAGTGGGCAGCCAACCTCATGCCTGCAAAGCCAGGGACCAATCACAATCTCCCTCTGCTCACCTGGAGACAGTTTCACAGAGTCAGAACAGTAACTCCAATCTTGTGAGCACCTCAGCATAAAGTAGAGTGGAAAACAGCAAATAGCACAAACTTCAGGACTTGGTTTAAGATACAGTTGAGTGGGAAGTGGAGAAACATCTTCAAACCAATGCAAGACCTCTTCCAATAAGTTAAAGACTCACTAACCTGTTTGGCCATCAAGCCAGTTAAGGTCTCCACTCCCACATCACTGGGGTTCACCACTGCTAGTACACCAGGCAGTGGGGATAATTGAAGTCTTCCAGACCGTGGTGAAAGATGTTCAATACCTCCTCATCTTTTCCCTTTGTGTTTGTCTGCCATATATATGTCTTGTGTACCCCACTAATGTCAGCCCACTATAGTGTTTTTGTCTGCCTTGAATGTCTTTTATGTTGCATACTTTCTTCAACTCTTCCTTAATCCCTTCTCCTGTACCCCCTTCCTTCACCAACTTCCCTGTTACATAAAAATAATGAAAAATGGAGGGGTCTGTCCCTGCCAACAACAAAGTACCCCTCTTATCTAGCCCCTTCCAGTACAACTTTCTTGATGTCTTACTTTTGTGTACACCTTATGTTCTCGCTCCCCCACAATTTTTAGTTGTCCTATCTTCTCCTTTCCTACCTTATAAAGTCCCAAACAGAGTGTCCACATAAATATAGCCATACATTCGGTAATCACACCTTATATTTTTTTAAATGCATTTCAACATAGCTGTGCTGAGTGTCTCTTTTCTTAACCAAGTGCCAGTAATATATGCAGGCTTGCATAAGCTCATGCTTAGCTCTCAGTTCCGAAAATAGCTGAAAGTAATTGTCATTTTACACTCAAATGGTTACATTTGCATATAAACAGACGAGTTTTAATCCATTTTACATAGTCAGAGACATCCCAAAAGCTTGTGGGTGCAGCCCTTTACTTTCACATAATCCGCACCATTAACTGGCACAGAGAATATTTGTATAAAGACATAGCGGCGAAACCTGAGACTGAATACCACCCTAAGATTTCAAGACTCATGAAATATTTGCTTACTGAATGTTGCAGAACACAAGAGTGCTATATTTAACTATAAAGCCTATGCTTTTCAGGAAGTCCGTGTGAAATATAATTCTCTGAGTGTTGCTGGAGTGAATTGCCATTCACATGAAACATCTCAAACAAACGTCCACAAACAGAGGCTGCAAGGTTGAAAGTAACCAACAGTAAAAAAGAAGAGCAAGAATCGAAATGCACCGAGTGGCTGGAGTGACTAAAACTTGAATTATTCACATTAATTGAACCAAAACATTAAGCACTTTCAACTTAAAACTAGGTTTTCATCAGAATAAATTAATTTCCTACTTACAAACCGTTTTAAACTCAACATGGTCACATGATCAAAGAACATGTGATCAAATCATTAACATTTTTCTTATTTCTATTTCTTTTTAACACTGCTGCATGATTGACTATTCCATTAAGTCCTGGACTTACATAAGCATTCAAAACAAATTGCCATTTAATTTCTAAAAACTCTAATTCCTCCTCTTTATTACCATTACAATTTCTAATAACAAAATCAACTATTGTAAAAATGAATTTCTTGAAATGTTTATATTCCATCAAATGTTTTAAAAATGTTAATACCGTACTGATGTTTGTATATCCTTTTTTAACTATTTGTCTTACCAATATAAAATGAATCACGGGAAAGACATTGCACATAAAACAAATTAAACTTGACAAAACTAACTACTACAAAAACATGCAAGAAAAATATGTTCACAACCCTCAAAGATTCTGAGCCACAATAAATACTATACTTCAGCCAGGTATATCCACAGCACTGGCTCCTGTGATAGTAAACAACCATGATAACATCCCCACACAATTCAATAAGTACTTTACTGAAACTGTTCAAACCCTGGCCAATGCCCAAAATAATGCTAGTAGCCCCACACCAACAACTACCCAAACCCACCCCAACATATAAAACAATTCCTCCAACTTTTCCCTGCACCCTGTGTCCCCCAAGGTTATTGCTAAACGCCTTCACAAACTTAAACCAACCACTCTGGCTGCTGATAACCTACCAGCAGATTTCCTTCAGATAGCTGCTGAAGCTATAGCCTCTCCTGTTGCTAATCTCATTAATAGGTCTCTATCAGAGTGTATTGTACAAACTTTATGGAAAACATCACATATTATACCACTACACAAAGGAGGTAACTCCTTAGAACTCAGTAACTACCAGCCAATCACTACTCTATCAAAATATCTAAAATATTAGAAAGAGTTGTTCATACTCAACTAATGCAGTACCTCCAAAATAACAACCTGCACAGTATGGCTTTAGACACACCCATAGCACCACTGCAACATTACTGTCTTTCACTAACACAGTAAACCACTACAGAAACAAGGACCTTTTCATATCTTCCATATTCTTAGATCTATCAAAAGCTTTTGACAAGGTTAACCACAATATGCTTCTCAAAACCCTATCCACCCTAATCATTAACCTCTCCTTTATCTCATGGTTCAACAGCTACTTATCAGGCCATCAACAAGCAGTCCTATGGCACAACCAATTGTCCCCTCTGTTATCAGTATCCTTAAGTGTCCCTCAAGTTTCCATTCTTGGCCCACTGCTGTTCTCTCTTTTTACCAACCAGTTCTCTTCCTCTACACTCAATGCCTCAGTAGTACAATATGTGGATGACACCACCCTTATATGTGCGCTCCCACTATAAACAAACTGCATACCCTAACCCAGAATAACTTTACCTTAGCTGAAGCATGGTACACTAACACCAAACTAATTCTTAATCCCCAAAAAACAAAAAATATTACTTTTAGTCCAGCTAGGGTCCCCCCCAGACAACAATTTTTGCGTAGCTTCCAAAGATAATATCCAATTCAGTTCAACCACACACACTAAACTGCTAGGTGTAGAAACTGACAACAACCTGAGATTCAACATCCACATAGCTCAAACCATCAAGAAAGTAAACAAAAAGCTTGGGCTCCTTTACAGGAACAAACAGTTTATCACTAGACACACCAAAGCCACAATAGCAAGGACTCATCTCTTATCCATCTTCCTGTATACTTCCCCAATCCTGACCAATCTCCGCCAAGCTGATTTAAACAAAATGGAATCATGCTATAACAAGATTGCCAAGTTTGCTACTGAAGCCTCATACAGATCACATCACTGTCTATCTCTTAAGCAGCTTAACTGGCTTGAGCTCCCTCAACTACTGCTACTCAGTCAATTGACAGTAGCACACAAGGTATACTACCTTCCTGAGAAAACCCCTGCACTCCAGGATCTAATTCAACCCTATACTACTGCAAGACCTTTAAGCTCTACCAACTAGAACCTCATAAATGTCAACAAATATAAAAATGATGCTGGTAAGTCTCTCTTTGGTTGCAATCTGGAATACTCTACCTAGCCATATAACTTCTAATACCTCTACTACACAACTCAAAAGGCTCCTGAAAACCCACTATTCTAACAACTGACTATGTTCCTGTTACTCCCCAGGTTAAGACACAAAAATGCATTGAAGTGTGGGTACTGTTATGTGATTCCAATTCCCTGGTAAGACTGTTATTCAGGTCATACCTAAAGAATGTCACTACTGTAGATAAATATTGTATAGATCAAGGATCTACTACCAATGCATGTTTTTATTCTGAAAAATATGTATGTGTTTAAAACTCTGATTCATTTGTACTGAATTTATTACTGTTACCTTCTGTGTTTCTGAATTTATACTTTTTTGTGTGTTTAATTTATGTAATGCATATTTTGGAGCTTTTCTTCCTTGTGCCTCCGCTGAAAATGGACCTGTGTCCAGTTGGACTTTCCCAGTAAACAAATGTAAAATAAAAATAAACAAATAAATAGCAAACATAGATTACATGTAAAATAACCTGGAACATTGTAGGATTTCTTTTTTTTTTTTGCATCACAACTTTCAGAAATAAATCTGCACATTGAGCAGTTCAGACATTTTCCCTACTTTATTTTGATGTTGACTACGAAATCTAACATATTGAGAAGACAAATAGACAGCTTAAAAAAGGATATACAACCATCAATATGTTATTAAAAAAAATGACAAGAATGCTTTGCCAAAACATTTGAAGGAATGTAAAAATTTTAAGAAATTCATTTTTATAGTAGTCAATTTTCGTAGAAATTTTAATTTTAATAAAGAGGAGAAATTCCAGTTTTTAGAAATTAAATGGCAAATTGTTTTTAATGCTTATAGAAGTCCAGGACTTAATGATATAATTATGCAGCAGTGTTATAATGAAATAGAAATAAGAAAAAACGTAAAATATTTGGTCACATGTTCTTTGATCATGTGACTATGATGAGTTTAAAAGGGTTTATAAGTGGGAAATTAATTTATTCTGATGAAGACATAGTTTTAGGTCAAAAGCATTTAATGTTTTGGTTCAACTAATTTTAATAAATCAAGTTTTAGTTACTCCAGCCACTCGGAGCATTTTGGTTGTTCTTTTTCCTTCTGGTGCATAATGTGATTTAGCATATGTTCCTTGGAGCCATGCTCTATCCTGACTTGCATGCCCCAGCTTTGAACCCAATCCACTCTGTTTAGTTTAACTGCCATATTTACATTATGAGATCAGTTGGCATAATAGTTAAGGTCTTCACCTTGCATGCACAAGGTATAAGGTTTGATCCTGACCTCCAGCCAATGCTTGTTTGCAGTTTGCATGTTCTCCTGTGTCTCTATGGGGTTCCTCCCACCTCCAGAAAAACATGCTGAGTGTTTCCATCTCAAACTCCCCAATAAATGGAGCTATGGACAGCAGCACAGACTCTACATGGTGCCTTATAGGGGAAAGAGTTGTATAGACCAACTGCTTTGGGCATCTAATGTGGTGTGCAGTATCCTCAAGATAAGAAAACATAGATCAAGACTATGTGTCATGGCAGGGCTAGACACTCAACATTGTAACACATCACTCTAGGTAATTTGGTCATGCTGACTAATGGTGCCAAATGGGCATGAGTATTTGCTGATGATAAGTGGGTTGAAGACTTGGCCTACTCTGACTTATGCCAAGGACCTATGTTAATGGTGAGAGGGGTGTATGTGCCCCTATTGGTCAGTGTGTGCTCACCATAAAGTCCAGCAGCCCTGGATCAATAAGGTACTGACTGGCTGGTGTCCAGCTGCCCAGCCTGGGTTACCTGGGATAGCTTTGATGAGCAAAAGCCAAGATGAATTAACCTGCTAAACATGAACTACAAATTGCTACACTCAATAGTTCATTGACAGGGTAAGGCTTGGAAGTGGATGACATGATGGTATGGAGGAAGCTGGACATCCTATGTATCCAATAGACAAGATGGAAGGGCAGTGCAGCAAAGCACTTGGCTTGGGAGTCTACTACTAAGGAAGAGGACAGGCTAGAAATGGTGTTGGAATTATGGTGAGAGAGAGGCTTCAGAAGGCAGTGACGGATGTCATCAGAATTAATGACAGACTCATGGCAATCAGACTCCAGCCTAATGACCCCACAGTGGGGTTGGGATAGTGGAGAGAAGAATACATTCAGACAGCAGCTGTGGAACTACTAGATAAAGTAAGACATCATAACTTGGTGTTGATAATGGGTGACTTGAATATACATATTGGGACAGACAGAACAAGATATGAGGAATGCAGCCATTTAATAAAGGAGAAGCCATTCTAGACTTCTGCCAGGCAAATGGCTTGATAGTAGAAAAAGAGACAGTCATAAAATCACATACAAGAGTGGCTAACATGCAACTCAGGTAGATTTATTCCTAGTAAGGAAAGGGCACTGGGTAGAATCAGTGATTGCAAAGTAATCCCTAGTGAAACAGTCGGCCCACAGCATAAACCACTTGTTTCCAAAGTCAGTTGCAAGCAGCAGTCAGAGAAGACTCTAAAGTCAACACAGATCTGGCTGAAGAGCTGGAGGTTGACTAAAGAGAAAGTACAAGAATCCAAGAAATTACTCAGGGGTCTAGCACCCCAAGTAGAGGAGGAAATAGGTGGAGAGGAAGAAGAATGGCAGCACCTCGATACAGCATGTATGAATAATACAGAACAGAGGCCAAGCCAGGTATAGAAATAAGGTTCATATGGACAGCTGGTGGTGGAATACAGAAGACCAGGAAGTCATCAAAATAAAGGAGTGTTGCAGAAAAAAGTGGGAGATAGAAAAGACGGACTGGGCTAGGATGGAATACTGGTTGGCTAACAAGGAGGCTAAGAAGGAAGTTGCAATAGCAAAGAACAGGGCATCAGAGGCACTCTATCAGCTTTTGGAAAATGACTCAGTATGTGGGCCAAAGAAACTATATCAGGTTGCAAGGCAAAGACAGAAAGATAAATAAGATAGCCAGACACCCTTCATAAAGGATTCCGGCAAAAACCTGCCCATCAGTCTACCAGATATCAAGGGCAGACAGAAGGAGTACTACCTCCAGATTCAGAATGAAGAAAACCCCACAGAAGCTGTACTGCCCCAGAATTGGCCTACAATGAGAGAAGAAAAGGAGCCCACCCTACAAGTAGTAAGAACAGCACTAAGGAAAATAAAGGCTGGGAAAGCAGCCGGCTCAGATGAGGTCACAGCAGATATGATAAAGATGCTGGGTGAGATAGGAGAGAAATGGCTCCTGAGGGTACTCATAGCAGTGTGGAGAGGAATGCATATCCCAGATGACTGGTGAATAAGTATACTAGTGCCAGTGTTCAAGAACAAAGGGGACATTCACAACTGAGGGGAGTACAGAGGTATCAAACTTCTGTCACATCACATGAAAGTTCCGGGGAAGGTGATTGAAAAATGGATACAGAGAGTAGTATAAAGCAATATGGGAGGTGAGCAATTTGGATTCAGATCAGGATGCAACACAATCGACCCAATGTTTGTAGTGAGACAGATAGTTAAGAAGCAGCTAGAGATGAGGTAAGAGTTCAATTGGTCATTCCTGGACTTTGAGAAAGTATTTCTTGCTGGCCTCTTCTGTCTGCTTTGTTTGCTTCTCAAGGTAATTCAGTAGCTAGTTTCAGGTGGGGGTTGTTTTGCCTTCCGTAGAGGCAGCCCACCTAAGGTGTTAGCTATTGGCCAACACCTCTGTGTTTATCTGATTGCCTGAGGTTTATTTTCTCTGTTGTACTTCAAGTACAAAGACTTACATTTTGTGAAATTGTACAGCGCTAATATGGCAGAGCTAACTACCTGGCTGTGTTGGATACTATAACCATCTGATATACCAAACTGATAAGTATACTTTTTGTACTTGATTTACACTGTACTGCATTTATATATTTGCTTCATGGTTTATTGTTGACCTCTTCTGTCTGCTTTGTTTGTTTTTCCCACCCTCCCATGCAAGTGCTGTTGTACTCTTAAACCTGGTGGCTTTGGAATTACCCGCCCCTGCTGTAAAATTGATTTTGGTCACTTCTCCCATTCCCATCTCATTTGCTCACTCAACTGAGTACAGTGAGATCATTTGGGAAGGACTACCCCCTTGCTTCTTTGATTTTGGACAGTCCTCTCTGTCCCATCTCATCAGCTCAGTCTACTGTGTACAGAGAGAGCATTTGGGAAGGCCAGCCCCCTTAGTTTCTTAATCTTGAACTATCTTCTGTTTCCTCCCGCTCCACTTAATAAAATAAAAAAAATACACTTTATTCAGCTGCTTTTACTGTACTTGTGTTCTTCCTACTTTATTACATTATTTTTGCTGTGTGCTCTTAAGTGTTCAGGTGCTTTTATTCTGCTGCATTTACTACTGCTTGTTAGTAACCTGATTACATTTATCTGTTATTCTAAGCATCTTATTTTTGGTTTTAATACTTGTACTTCAGGCCAGTTACTTTACATTTAAGAAGGTTTTTGTGGTCTACACTCTTGTGGATAAACCCTTATCAAAACCCTCTCTCAATAAGTCTGTCCAAGTATTCAGAACACTACATCTGGACAATTCCCATCAGTTTCTCCTGCCAGCCTGGCAACATGGGCATACTGAGACAGTGTAGCAACTGCCTCATGTTTAAAGACAACCCTCTTCTCCTAGCACATAATTCTACTAATGATGAAAAATGCATATACATCAGTAACCTGGAATCCATGCTCTCTCATGCCAAAGTCAGTACTCCTGACAAAGAGGAGAGTGCCAGCACAAAAACCACACCACTCACATCACATAGCCAAGCATGACACACACACACCTATGTAGAGGTTCGCAATAAAAACTTACCTAAATAGCAGAGACCTCAAAAACACACTCACAAACATTCCCCACACAACACCAAACACATCACACATACCAGACAACACACCAGTGTCTCACAAACACAGCCCACACTGCAAAACAATAAACCATCACAGCCCACAAGGCATAACAATAAACCAAACATACTAGTCATTGGTGACTCAGTTGTGAGACACATAGATCTCCCCCTCACCAGGCTCGGCAAGGAGAAGGTCACAGTCAGTTGTCTGTCTGGTGTCAGAATCCACCACATCACGCACTCACTTAAGTCTCTCCACAACAAGTACGACTCTGTCATTGTCCATGTTGGTGTGAATGACTTGAGACATACCTCCCTGGACTCCTAACTCCCTGAAGAGAGACATGATTGAGCTCTCAGAGTATGTGTCTCAGGCAGGTATGACCCTAGCCCTAAGCAGCATCTAACTTCATCAAGAATGTTGCCACAATACCACCAAAAAATAATTGACTTCAACATTTGGCTTAGTTTCTGGTGTCATTCCAAGGGGATCCAGTATCTGTCTGCCTGGGATGACATGGTTGACAGGCCTTGATACTTTGCCAGAGATGGCCTCCACCTGTCACCACTGGGATTCTGGATCCTGGCCAAGGTTCTTGCCTCCTGCAATGTCCCAAAGACAAGTCTTCCAACATAAAAGATCTGTCAAAAAGCAAATTGAAGGTCATGCTGCTTAATGCTAGGAGCCTTAACCTGAAAATGCACTCACTGGAGGCTCTCCCTGCACTGGAAGATGCCGATGTCTGTGCAGTCAAGGAAACTTGGTTGAGGGTTGTGGAGAGGACCCCTGCCTTAACAGGCTATACCTCATTCCATACATTCTGATCCCAAAATGAGGTTGGGAAGACTAAGGGTGGTGGAGTCTATCTTCGTTAAGGACAGGTGCACCTTCAGACTGGTTCACCAGCATGGTGCACTGGAACTACCCCAGGTGCAACTGACAGTTGACAAGACATCCATCCAAGTTATAGTCAGCTTATAGACCCCTATCCATGACTCAGGACACCCACTCCTCTTACGTAGATCTGACAATATCAAGGTACCCCCTAACACCCTGATCCTTGGTGACTTCAACTAGCCCACCATAGACTGGGTGAACTATTCCTGCACTAATGCATTTACTCAATGATTCCTTGACTTCATCAATTCTAACACACTAGACCAGCTCGTCTCAACCCCCACAAGGGGAGAAAACATTCTGGACTTGGTTCTCACCAAGATGGGTGACTGCTGCACCACTCCCATAGTATGTTCTTCCCTAGTGAGATCAGATCATCCGACTGTCTCATTTGAAGCTTAAAAAACTCTCAAAACCTGACTACAACCTCCTAAGGGATGGTATCTGTAGCTTCACACCACTGCCCCTCTCAGAGGATGCAGACAACTATGCTGAACAATATGCCAATGCAATATACAAGCACCTGTATAAATGCAGGGACTCAGCCATACCCAACAGAACTAAAACCTGCTCCTCAAGGAAACACAGACCTGTTTGGTGGACATCCTAAATCAACAGGCTTTACAACAAAAGGAAGAAACTGTTGTCCAAGGGCAAAAAGGAACAAATTCCAAATTGGAAGCATTCCCTCCTTAGCCTCAACAAGGAAAATAGGCCACTAGTGAAAACCTCCAAAGCCAATTATAATTCAAAACTAGCCTCCAAAACAAAGGGAAACCACAAAGCCTTCTTCAGTTACATCAGGAACCTCCATGGCAAAGCCCAGGTTTGTTCCAAATTAGTACTTAACAGTATCAACTACACTGATCCTGTTGACTTAGCCAACCTGCTAGCAGATAGATTCAGAGCAAACTTCACCCCCCGTACCCCCAAAGGGCCTTTTGACATCCCCAATACTTGTCCTGCATCTAACATCTCCATAGATCAAGTGTTGAAGGCCCTATCCAAGGCAAAAAGCACAACTTCCATGGCACCTGATAGTATCCCAGGCTGTATTCTACACCATCTCCAGCAAGAGCTGGCTTCATAATTGAGCACCGTATTCAACCACAGCCTAAGTACAGGCTTCATCCCAGCAGAGTGGAGAACTGCCATTGTCATCCCCTTGCACAATGGTGGAGCCACTACTGATCCTGGAAACTATTGACCCATTAGCTTGACAAGTCTAATCTGTAAAGTCATGGAGTGTATTATTATGGATCTCATAAACAAGGACATAGGCAATCTCCAAGCACTTGACCCCACCCAGTTTGGATTCATCAAGGGAAGATCTTGCCTGTTAAACCTGGCTGACTTCTTTGAGACCATCACCAAACCCCTGGATGAAGGAAAGTCAGTACATGCAGCTTACCTTGACTTGGCCAAGGTCTTTGACACAACCCTCTACTTGGGCATCCTCAAAAAGCTAACACAACTTGGTATAAATGTCATCAGATGGGTGACCAACTGGCTCACCAATAGGACCCTCAAGGTCAAAATAGATGTTTCCACCTCTGATAGCCGACCTGTCACTAGTGGAGTTCCTCAGGGATCCGTCCTGGGACCCCTACTGTTTGGCATCTACTTCTTGGAGGTCCAGGCAAAGACAAAAGGCCTGTGGCTGACCAAGTTTGCAGATGACCGTAAGTTGGATGCTGTCATTGATTCCCCAAATGCAGTTAACATACTGCAAGAGGGTCTCACAGAAACTAATGACTGGTGCCAAAGTCATGGCCTCAAGCTACACGCAAAAAAAATGTATCATCATACCATTCGGCAAAAACATGGCCCCTACTGATTACCACATCAACAGAAACCCCCTAAACATACAACCTGTGGTGAGAGACCTGGGTACTCAGGTTGATAACATTTTCACATTCGACCATCATGTAGCAGCAGTGGTCAGAAAAGCCTTTTACTTGGTTCATCTCATAAGTAATGGGATTACATCCAGAAAAAAGGAGGTTATTGCCTCTCTATAGTCCTCCCTCAGACCTCTAATTGAATATAATGCTCTGTTTGGTATGTACCACTCCAAACACCTGCACCAACTGGAAAGGCCACAGAAGTACCTCACAAAGAGAATCCATTGCCTCCACCACCTGTTCTATGTGGACAAGCTCAAATCACTGTCACTCTACTCGGTATCATACAAGTTGCTCAGAGGTGATCTGTGTCTCGCCTACAAGGCAGTCTAGGACCCTGCCCTACTAGAGATGCTCCATATCTGTAAGTCTAACTCCTCACACATTACCTGCTTGAATGGTGCACAGCAATAGTTATCCCACTCCATAAAGGGGGAGCCACCACTGATCCCGGGAACTATCGACCTATTAGCCTGACGAGCCTGGTCTGCAAGGCCATGGAATGTATCATCATGAAACTCATAAACAAAGACACTGGTAACCTCCAAACTCTGGATCCCACCCAGTTTGGGTTTGTAAAAGGCAGATCATGCCTCCTGAACCTGATCGACTTCTTTGAGGCAGTCACCAAAGCGTAGATGAGGGTAAGGTGGTTCACACAGTCTATCTTGACCTCGCCAAGGCTTTCGACATCATCCCCGATTCTGGAATTATAGCTAAACTCACTAAACTATTTATAAATCCCTACATCACAAGATGGGTTGCCAACTGGCTCACTGACAGAACCCACACTGCAAAAGTTGCAGACTCCAAATCTGACCTCAAAGCAGTGACAAGTGGAGTACCACAGGGTTCCGTCCTGGGACCTGTCCTGTTTGGTATCTACTGCTCTGAAGTACATGCTAACACAGAAGGCCTCTGGCTAATGAAGTTCACAGATGACTGCAAACTAGGAGCCATAGTCAAGTCCTCAAATGATGTGGACATCCTACAGAAGGGCCTCACTGAGACAGATACCTGGTGTCAGAGCCATGGCCTCAAGCTCAATGCCAAAAAGTGCAGTGTCATCCCGTTCGGTAAAAACTCTGTACCCATGAACTACCACATAGGCAGCAATCTACTTAACACTGAATGTGTGATAAGAGACCTTGGGACCCAGGTGGACAGTAGTCTCTCCTTTGATAGTCACATTGCTACAGTAGTCAGGAAGTCCCTCTACGTGGCACACCTCATCATAAAAGGGTTCTCATCCAGGAAAAAAGAGGTCACTGTTCCCCTCTACTTGACACTCATTAGACCCATTATAGAGTACAATGTCCCTTATGGAATGTACCTCACAAGACATCTGCAGCAGCTGGAAAGGCCACAGAAGTACCTCACAAAGAGGATTACTGGCCTCAAATAAATGCCTTACACTGACTGCCTCAAAAAACTCCAGCTTTACTCCATAGCATATCGCCTACTCCGAGGTGATCTCTGCCTAACATATAAAGCTATGTCTAACCCAGAGCTGTTGGACATGCTACACCTAAAGAAATCCCAATCCCTCTGAGCTACATGCTCTAGGGACCAAAACCTTGTCACCACAATAAACAGGACACGCTGGAGGGATAGATTCCTGTCCCAGAGACTTCTTATACTCTGGAACAAGCTACCCATCCATGTCAAGCAAATTTCTTCATTAGCACTCTTCAAGAAAACTCTTGATGAGTGGATGGGAAATAGGAAATATACCCTGGGGATCACTTCTGTGTCTCTGCTCGACAGTGGCACAGGAAAATAACTTTCTTGGGTGGCGTAAGCCATGGAACCTTGCTGGCTAGGCTTACGTAGGCCCTTGGGCCGATAGCCTAATACCTACCTATGAACCTATGAACCTATAAATCTAATATGCGACATCAACAAAACCTGCTGGAGGGACAGGTTTATCTACCAGAGGCTGTCCCATCTCTGGAATAGACTTCGCATACACTTCAAACCGAGCACCTCGCTTACCCTCTTCAAGCACAATCTTGATGAGTGGATGGGAAACCACAAATTTGTCCCATGGGTTCCACCTGTGTCCCTCATTGACAGGGGTGACAGGTGCTGACTGAGATTTCTTTTTGGGATAAACTCTTGGCTAGGCTTGTAAAGGGCCTAGGGCCATTAGCCTAATAACTTCCTGTGATCCTATGATCCTATGTATATGACAAGGTTCCAAGAAAGCTGATTTGGGCAGTCATGCAGTGGTTTGAAGCACAAGAAACATTGGAAGAATTAGTGCAGGCTATGAATAAAGATCCAATGACTCAAGTACAAATAGTGTTTGGTCTCATAGAGAGGTTAACAGTGGGAGTGGGTGCACATCAAGGTTCAGCTCTGAACCCAGTGCTGTTCATACTGGTGATGGATTACATTAGCAAACAGGCCAGAGGGGACAGGTCAACAAAGTTGCTGTATGAAGACAATGTGGCAGACTCTGAGCTTGTATGATCTGAGCTGAACTGAGGTGGGCTACCAGCCACAACTCTGAGCTGAGATGCCAGATGATTAGAGGCTTCTGAGCTTCCCGAAAACTGTAAATTGCCATTTTTGCCCGATTATAGTATTTACTGCACTTTTTATTATATTCTGCTTATTTAATACTGTATTTTAATACTGTAAACTGAACTGCACTGTTGTACTGGATTTGTCTGCCTTACTGTACCTGTTAAATCTTATTGTATTGCTGTTTTCACTGTTTGCAAAGCCTTTTTTTGCTGTTGTCATTGATTGCACAATAGTCGTTGCTACTTTTCACTGTCTGAAAAGCATCTGTTTCTGTGTAGTATATTCTTGCTGTTTAAAACATTTTTTAGTGTCTCTTTGCTGTTTTTCTGCTGCATTTTTTAGTGTTTCCTTCCTAAATTAGTGCAGCTGGTAGATGTAGCATAGTTCATACACAGATTTGCTGCATTTGGGTCTGTTTGTAGTGGTTGCTGTATTCTAAACACATTTTCCAATCCATCTTTAATTGGAAGGGGCCCTTCTGCACCCTTGGGAGAGAAGTGTACCGATTGATCTAGGACTTGGAGTAAGCACCCTCATTGGTTCTTTTTTATAGTTTTCTTAAGTTTTTAGCTTCTGGTATTTAAGCTATGCATTTGAGCAAGTTTCTGCTTATTTGAACCAAAAAGAAATGAGGTGTGGTACCAGCCAGAGCTCTGACATGAGATCCAAATGACTAAAGGTTTCTGAACTTCCCAAAAAACATAAGTTACCTGTTTTTCTTTTCTTTTTTTTTTTGCTTGATTATACTATTTACTGCACTTTTTATTGTGTTCAGCTTATTTAATACTGTATCCAAAAACAATAGGACACAAGATAGGCTCCAGGTTATAAAGCTTTAATCAGGCACAAGCGCTTTCACATCTATTTCTTCAGGTGCATAAAAACAAACTGAAACTAGTCATACTTTTAAACATTGCTGAATGCATCACATGACAACAATACATCACATGCCTATATACACTCCATTACTATAAAATATTAAAGCTTTATGGTGACCACAGAATAACTAAATATTCAAAGAAAATCATAAAAATATAATCATAAAATATTTCTTATATACTTTGTGCACTATAAAAAACATTGTTAAAATACATATTCTTAAAAACTACTTTACCTATATAGAGGTCTGGCCTTTAACTTTGGTCTCAGTGGTATTTGTTCATTGAGACCATGTCCCATATCAGCTCTGAATAAAACTATTATTCTAGCTTCGAGTTCCTCTGTTTTATTACATCTGTCCCCCCTCCCTTTACTCACAAAACTCCTAGCAATGGCCATGAACTTAAATTTATGTTGGTTGTTAGTATTCACAACATGTTTGGCCAGGGCATTACTTCCGCTTTGTTTGCCTATGTGATAAATGTGTTCTCTAATCCTCTCCTTGAGTGTGTGGTCTGTTTTCCCAATATAAAATTTATTGCATACTACACAGTAAGCGAGATATATTATATGCTGTGTATCACATGTAGCTTGTACTTTAAATTTATATAGCCGGTCCTGATCTGGATGTAAAAATTCATTGCTTATATCTATATACCCACAGTATGAACATTTGTCACAAGGCTTAGTCCCCATACCACCCATAGGCGTTTTCTCTTCTCTGGGTGCACATAAGTGTCTCTTCAAAGACTTTTGATTTTCGAACAAAAATTTAGGTTCATTCTCTATCCATTTTGTGACCGCTTTGTCAGTGGTCAATATCCCCCACTGTTTACATATAATGTTTATATAAGACCCGACATCACTAGAGAAGCTTAATGGCACCTTTAACTTAGACTTATCACCACTGGTCTCTTTTTCCTTGGACCATCTATCCGAATAATAAGGTCTAGCCTTAGTATGTCGCAAACTAACTACTTCTTGTATTTGCTTCTGTACATCTCTCTCCCCATAGCCTCTAGCCAGTAGATCATTCTTCATACTGTTCAATTGTTGATGGAAATCTGCATCCCTAATGTTCAACCTAGACGCTCTAAAAACCTGATTCTTAATAACATTATCAAACACAAAGGTAGGGTGCATACTTCCTCTGCTTAAAAGATGGTTAACATAACATTCCTTTCTGTACAAGCCTTTATATATGCTCCCTTTTTCTACATTTACTTGAACATCCAAAAAGTTTATTCTCTCATATGAGACAACAGAAGTAAACCTTAGAAAAGTGGTGGCTGCATTCAAGTACATAAGAAATTCCAAGAACTCCTGTTCTGTACCTGCCCATAAAATAAATAGGTCATCTACAAATCTACGAAAGAACAAAATTTTGTTCTGATATGGGCCACTCAATAAAAACTCATGTTTCCATACAACCATGAGAGTGTTGGCATAGCTATTGGCACTGGATGTGCCCATAGCTATGCCATTACACTGCCAGTATAAATAATTACCAAACAGAAAAACATTATTTTCTAAGACAATGCTCAGTAAGTGCCTCACCAGTATAATTTTACTTTTAGAGAAATCAGAATACATTTCCATAACCTGGTTAAACTTTCCAACACAATTACATTGGGTATAACAGTAAAAAGAGAGATCACATCAAGTGTTACCATGAGAACACCTTCAATAGAGTTGTAATTATTGAAAGTGTATAAATCTCTCAAAAACTGTTCCATGTCTCTTAATACATGCTCTCTACTATTTAAAAGTGGTCTCAAACATTTTTCAATGAAAATAGATGCTGATTCAGTACACCAGTTTCTACCGGACACTATAGAACTCATGGGTGGGTCGGTAGTGCTCTTGTGTAGTTTAGGCAAACGTTGGATAATGGCTTTAGTAGGTGAGGTAACCATAAACTAATATAACAAACTGTTATCTATCATGCCATTCAAAAACATATATTTTAGTTGCTTATGCACTTTTTCTATGAACAGCTTAACCCTAACATGGGGCAGTTTCTCATAAAAAACATCTTCCTTCAGCATGTGAGACATAGTGAAATCATATTTATTTTTATCCATAATAACTATAGGACCTCCCTTATCGGCAGGCCTGATTACTATTGTGTCATTCTTCTGTAAATCCAGTAAAGCTTCATGCTCTGATTTTGTTAGATTATAAGACGTTTGCCCCTTGTAATCTTTATGCCTATTAAAATCATTCAATTTATGTACATCCTCTATGCACATTTTTTCAAAAGCATTAACTAATGGGTTAACTGCAGGTATAAATGTGCTAGTTTTTTTACAAACATGACTACCTTGCATATGTGTAGTCTCTGTGCCATTAAACTGCATTTTTAACATCAAATTACATGTGAACATCTTTATATCAAATATAACATCTGCAAAGTCAGACCTACCAGTGGGTATGAAAGACAATCCTTTTTGTAACAAATTTAACTCATCCTGAGACAGAACATGACTGGATAAATTCCATATCAAGTCTTTTCTTTGGTTGAAAAAAGTTTTATTTATATTGTATGGGCTCTCGTTCAACCCATCATGCTTCCTCTTATTCCTGCTCCTGCTGCGACCTTTGCTCTGTTGTTTCAAGGCAGGTAGCTTTTGTTCTGTTATAGGTAGCAGGAAATTCAAAGGCTGCACACCTCTGTTCTCAAAAAAAATCACTGTTGGCAGAATGGACCATGACTTGCTTTTCAGTAGAATTAGATTCTGTTGTTCTTTCAGCTGCATTATAAACTTGCGCTACAACTTGCACTGTCTTTCTCCTAGCCCCTGGTTCCTTTACTGCAGCATCTTGTGTGTATGCAACATCATACACCGATGCCTCACTCACTCGAGAAACAACATTCTGGTTAGCTGCTAAAAGCAAGGAGACAGAATTAAATAAGACACCATTCTCCCTGCCTTGTATTGTATTGTTCACAGTATGTTGTGTTCTCGGCCAAGTGAAAACATGGCGAAGATGAAAATCAGTCCTGTCTCTCTCCAATTTGCTTAGTTTTGTTTTCAAAAGTTTCCTTTCATAAGCAGCTACTGAATCAAACACATCAGGCATGTGTCTATCTACCATGGCAGCACCAAATTGATTCAGTAGTTCATTATATAAGGTGCTAATGGCAGAGCTTATGGTTTTCACCTCATTGTTTGCAGCAGTTATAAGCAGTCTCAAATAGCCCAGACTAGTATTTATATTGAGTTTCTGCCATTCACTTAGAAACATGGAATCATTTGGTAAATATGAAGGCATTTTCAATACACATAGCCCACGTAGTATAATGCCTTCTTTAACACAAATTTCAAGATGAAAAGATTGATACTGATTACACTTCAATTTGAATAATTCCTTTTTTAAGTTGAATAAATGACTCTTGAACAGAATAACATCCACAGTATGGTCTTCACCTCTTACGTTCTCAGTAACAGCAGATAACAATGGGTTAGTTTTCTTAGAAAAATTGTTCAAAAAAGTATCCACCTTGGTATTCAAATCAGTGTGCTCTGAATGAGGGGTGTGGTCCAGTTCAATTATCTCATCATTTTAATATTTTATAGTAATGGAGTGTATATAGACATGTGATGTATTGTTGTCATGTGATGCATTCAGCAATGTTTAAAAGTATGACTAGTTTCAGTTTGTTTTTATGCACTCGAAGAATCAAATTTGAAAGTGCATGTGCCTGATTAAAGCTTTATAATCTGGAGCCTATCTTGTGTCCTCCTATTGTTTTTGGATACTTTGCTGTAGTTTTGCTGTGGACACAATGACCTGCATATGAGTGCTTTTTATTGTTCTTGCTGCTTATTTAATACTGTATTTTAATACTGTAAACTTAACTGCACTGTTACTGCAATTGTCTGCCTTACTGTGCCTGATAAATCATATTTTTTGCTGTCTTCACTGTTTGCAAAGCTTTTTTGCTATTTTCAATGATTGCAAAGTAATTGCTGCTACTTCTCATGTTTGCAAAGCATCTGTTTTTGTTTGTTCTGTTTTTCTGCCAAGCAGTGATTTAAATAACTGATTTTTTTGGCATTTAAATATTCTTTAGTGTCTCCTTGCTGTTTTTCTGCTGTTTAAAATAATTTTAGAAACAGAAACATTAGCTGTAGAAATGGCTGCCATCTTGCTTCACCTGGAAGTGAAAGCAACGACATCCTAGGGCTTGGAGTAAGCACTCTCACTGATTCTTTTGAGTTTTTTTTTTTAGTTTTATTTTGACGTTTTTAGCTCTGGTTAAGCCCTGCATTTGAGCAAGTTTCTGCTTGTTTCAACTAAGCTGAACTGAGGTGGGCTACCAGCCACAACTCTGAGCTCAGATACCAGATGACTAGAGGCTTCTGAGCTTTCCAAAAACTATAAATTGCTGTTTTTTTTTTTTGTTTGATTCTACTATTTACTGCACTTTTTATTGTGTTCTGCTTATTTAATTAAAGATGATGTTTCTACCCCTTTTTCTTTGAATTTTGTGACAGTATATAACCCTAAATCACAACAAGTATTAAGTATTTTGCAAAAAAACTGGCAATTTATTTCAAGTAACATGTTTTTAGCTGAAAAACTAGGTCCTTGTCCTAGAGTAGTTTATAAAAGAGGGGTGAATACAAAAGAACTTTTACAAAGGAATTTAGATCTAGTAGGTTTTAATAGACAAAAAGGTACTTTCTGTTGTGGAACCTGTAATTGGTGTGGGATGTTGAGAACAGGCAGTACTTTCCAAATTAGAAATATCAGATATGAAATCAAATTCAAACTAAATTGTGAATCCAAATCCATAGTGTATATTGCCTTTTGTGTTTGCTGTCAGGCATTTTATGTCGGGAAGACCGACAGAAAGTTTAGAGAACGGATTTACCAACACGTTTATGCTATATGTAACAACACATCTGAGAATGCATTAGCAAAACATGTCCTTAAGAATCCAGGACATAGTTTTTTGTTTATGGCAATAGATCAAATTCCACCGAGTATATGGGGTGGTCCTACCCACCTATTATTAGAAACTCGGGAATTAGAGTGGCAGTTGAAACTGGATGCGTTTAATACACCAGGCTTAAATGAACACTGTAACATCTCAGCTATTTTAAAATATAGAGCTTTTTTGAGATAATGTCATTTATAGTTTGGCCAGTTTCTACTTCCAACCTTATAAAAACACAATCTTTCATGTAGTGGATTGTTGGGCTCATATAGATGTAACTAATTTGTTTAATATCAAATATCCATATATAATGCTATTAGGAATATTAATGTAAAAAAACTTTTTCTGCTTAAGTCAATTTTAAATTTACTTTTACATTTGTTGTTTATTTTAGTATATATTATATATGTATATATATTTTTTATATCATATATATACATTTATGATATAATTTTAAACACTGAGTAAGATTGTTTAAATTTTACATTTCTTAGTAGTTATATATTTTATATGTGATACTGTAAGTAGTATTTTGTTATGTATATTAATGATTTATTTTAGAGTTCATTTTGTTTATTTAATTGACATTAAATAGGAAGTGATGTAATAGCTAATTAACTATTTAAACAGTTTTGGCGCCTTTACCTGTATTTTCTCTGAAGAAGCTACAAAGTGTTTGGTGGCGAAAACGCTTGTGATTTTGTTCAAAAATAAAGCAGCGTTAAGACTTTATTTTGTGGGTCTATTCGCACTTCAGGACACCCGCACAGTCTTTTTACCTGCTTATTTAATTATGTAAACTAAACTGCACTATTGTACTGCATTTGTCTGCCTTGCGGTGCCTGTTAAATCATATTATGTTGCTGTTTTCACTGCTTGCAAAGCTTTTTTTGCTATTTTTACTGATTGCAAAGTAATTGTTCATAGATTAGTACTAGGCTAACTGCCCTTGCGAGACATTTTAAGCCTAGCCAATTATCCCCTGTGAGATTCAAACCCTGTACCTTGTGTTTGTAAGGCAAACACCTTAACTATTAGGCCACCCTCCAAACCCCTTGCTACTTTTTACTGTTTGCAAAACATCTGTTTCTGTTTGTTCTGTTTTCCCTGCAAGAAGTGTTTAAAATAACTGCTTTGCTTGCTTTTTAAAACATTATTTAGTGTCTCCTTACTGTTTTTCTGCTGTTTCAAACATTTTTTATTGTCTCACTGCTGTTTTCTGCTGATTAAAACATTTGTTTTAGTGATTCTCTCCTAAATTATTGCAGGTAGGAGCTGTAGCATAGTACATATACAGGTTTGCTTCATCTGGGTCTGTTTGTATTGGCTGTTGTATTCTGAGCACATTTTCTTAACCATCTTTGATTAGAAGGGGCCCTTCTTCACCCTTGTGTGAGAAGTGTGCTGATTGGAACCTGTCTGGTGAGGGTCACTATTACATCATCAAAAATTCAGTTCAGTGAACGGCATTTTCAGTGCACTTACATCGAACATGCTGTTCATCGAACTGTTCATAGTGAGATTGCAGTACAGTGAATATAGGAAAATTTGCCCCTTCTTCACTTCAGTGCAATCTCAGCGTTGGTATATATAATTAGCGGAGTGTGTGTGGGGCACAGCCCCCCACAAGAGTGGAATTCAATGAACGGCATTTTTGATGAAATGCCATTTGTTCAAGAGGATTTCTGCTGATATAATATAGACCTGTCTGATGAAGGGTGATTAGTCTAGGGCTTGGAGTAAGCACCCTAATTGACTCTTTTAGTTTTTTTAAGTTTTTTCCTTCTGGCATTTAAGCCCTACATTTGAGCAGGTTTCTGCTTGTTTGTGCAGTGTACAGCACCACACACTGCCATGCAATTGTGCACTATAGCTGGACAGATAATTTTGATATTTTTTTTCCTTGTATACAGTTGTAGCACATTAGTATACTCCTCATCTTTAGTAAATTTCTGGTCTAAGTATTACTAATGAGCTGTGACCTATTAAACCACCACCCAAAAACCCTGTCAGAAATACCCATCTCCAGTGCACCTCCTAGATTAGTCCTGAAAGCACCACCTTTGTGATAACAGTTCTTCAAATCTAGTATTATGGACAGCTAGACTACCCCTGTTTTGCCTGCCAGCCTTGTTGACCTGGGTCTCCTGAGGCGGTGTAGCAACTGCCTTAAGTACATGGAAAACCCCCTGCTAATAACTTACTCTAGTACAGAGTGAGAGAGATGTATCTACACCAAGAATCCCTGCTCTCTAGCACTTAAAACAGTAACACTGAAGAGGTTGTTAACTCACCCACCACTACTCATGCACATAGTACCTCTACTTATACATGTAGTATGCATCCAACACATAAATCAACATAGGTTCTCTCAAAAAACTTACCAAAACACCAGAGACCTCCAAATCACAAGACTACTACAACTAAAAAAATTACCACAGCACCCAAGACACATAGAAACACCAGTGTTTCACCTACCAAGCCCTTAAGGCGGAACACTCTTAAAGCAAATTTTCTTGTCCTTGGATGTCCCACTCACCAGGTTAGATAAGGAGAAAGTCATGGTCAGCTAATTGTCCAGTGCCAGAATTCATCAGATCATGCATGCACTCAGGTATTTTGGCAACATCTACCTTTATGAATTTGTCATGGCTCATGTTGGAGTGAACAACCTGGGATGTACCTCACTGAACTATATGAAGAGAGACTTGACTGAGCTCTCTGAGTATGTGTCCCTGGTAGGTATATCCCTAGCCTTGAGCAGCATATTACCCTTACCTAGAATGATGCCACAGTCTAAACAAAAAATGATCAAGTTCAATAATCGGCTAAGTTTTTGGTGTCATTCAAAGGGGATCCAGCTTCTGTCAGCCTGGGATGACATAGTCGACAAACCTCGCTGCTTTGCCAGATATGGTTTGCATCTGGCATCACTAGGATTTTGGCTGCTGGCAAAGGCTCATGCTTCCCACATAGTGCCTTTTTGGGCAGGTCTCAAAAATAAAATTGCCAGTGTCAAAATTGCCAGTCATAACAAAATAAGGGTCATGCTGCTAAATGCTTGGAGCTTAAACTAAAAACTGCACACCCTGTAAGCACTCCTATCAGTGGAAGATGTAGATGTCTGTGCAGTCACAGAAACCTGATTCAAGGCCTCAGAGAGTGCCCCAGCCTTGCAAGGCTAGAACACCTTCCACACCTTCAGACCACAAAATGAATGTGTGAGAACCAAAGGAGGCAGTTTTTCTATCTATATTAGAAATAAATTCACCTTCTGACTAGCTAAACAGGACAACTCCATGGAGTTACTCCAAGTTCAGGTTACTGTGGGTAAGACCCCCATTTATGTCACAACTAGCTATAGATTCCCCTACATGGATCATGATACGCACGAGGCCTACTTGACAAAACAGGAGTCAATCCAAATATCGCCAAACACTCTGGTCATGGGGGACTTCAATTATCCCACCATCAACTGGAAAACCTACTCTAGCCCTAACTCACTAGTGCAAAAGTTATTTGACTTTGTTAACTCAAATGGCCTGGAATAAATTGTTTGAACCCCAAAAAGAGGAATAAACATACTAAATCTGGTCCTCAATAACATGACAAACAGCTGCTGCACTGCAACTGTTGGACTCTCATTAGTTAAATCTGACCACAAATCAATCACCTTCAAACTGGCGCTAACACCAGAACTCACAAAGGGTGAAAGTGAAATCAGACTAAAAAAACTTCACCAAGGCAAACTGCACCCTCCTAGGGGAAGGTATAAATGCATTACAACCTCCCCCAGCTGGAAGTAGTAACTACATCAAAGCTTACACTAAAGCCCTGTGTGATGGCTCTTCTTCACCCCAGACCAAGGAGCACCAATCCTCACCACCAACACCGGTGAGAGGTAGTCACTAAGAACAGGAATGGATTTACACAGCATTTCAAATGGAACTCTCTGCATCCAACACAGTCCCCCCCAACAGCACACAAGGAACATGCTCCACACTCCACTGTGACTGGACTATCTGCCTCTCCAGATCCCAGACAAGACCCACTTTGGAGCACACACACACACACACACACACACTTGGAAAAGGCTGGCTGACACAGATTCACCAGCTGTGTCCCCTCTTTCCAGATTACAAGGTAGTGGCCACCAGCCAAATATGCTAAGGCTCTTACAAGGGGTAACCAATTATACTGTGTCAAATTAATACTGATATGAATGGTAGAATGTGACCAAAGCAGTAAGCCTTCTTGGAGTGGCCACAGTGACACTGAAATAAGCACATGTACTCTCAAGATATCAAAAGTATTCACTAAAAGACCAGCCACAATGAAAAGGTATAAAAATATTTAATAATGGATAATAAAAATAGAAAATATGAAAATGCTTAATATTTAGTTACAATAAACATCAGAGTTTTCAGTCACAGGAAATATATAACAGAGCTGGAGAGAATATCACATGAAAAATAAATAATGCTAAACTAATCTCATGGTACTTTTCCAAACTAAATTAAAGAGTTACTGTCCATAGTTAACTCACTTAATATCACAAGGCAAGATGTACTGCTGAGATGCTTACTTCAACAAGGCAAAATGAGATACTCCACACACTGAACTGCACAGATAACAACTACTGACCAATTACTACTGAACTGTGATAACTGATATAGATCTTTTATATCAGATTCCAAAGAAAAACAAAAGCAAAAACAAACTGCTGCTACCAGAGTTCCATCCTTCAGCTTGTTCCAGAATGACATCACATCTAGTCACCTGACTCAGGCATAGGTCATATTCAGAACTCTAACAGTCTGTTGCAGCATTTTTAACATAAGCAACTTTTGCAAATACATGTTTAATACAAGCATCTGTACAAATTAATGTGACAGTCAAATAACATGAGCATTTACAAAATGTCAGCCAGTTATGCTTGCATATACCACACATGCACTGTGTTACCTCTCCTGATGCAGCTGTCAATACCTCACAACATCATATCTCTCCCCCCTTTGAAGACTCAAGCTAGTTTTTCAAGTGATCCTGGAAAAACATTGCTTGAAAGAAAGGGGCCTGTCTGGGAACACAATAACCTATACCCTGTCTTGAGAATCCATCTGCATTGGTATTGCTGTAATCTGGACTGGCTAATAAAGGGGTCCTCCCAAAGCCCTTTTAAGCTTTCGGAATACCTATTCACAGGCTGGGGTCCACACTACATTATCTGGCTTGTTTTTCCTTGTCAGATCTGTGATGGGATCAGCTATTGTACTATAAATGGGAATGAACTTTCTATAGTACTTTACTGTCCCCAAGAATATCCTCACTTGCTTTTTGATAACAGGGGCAGGCCACACCTGAACAACTTCCACCTTAGTAGGTTCTGACCTAATCTTATCACTCCCCACTCTATGTTCCAGGTAAGAGACCTCTGTCATACCCACCTGACACTTACTAGGCTTAATGGTCAACCCTGCCCTGCCCTGGGAGCCCAGAACCTCCCTGACATGCTGAGGCTTCATTATGTTAACATTGTACAGTTTGTGCCCCTGCCTAGCAGGTTTACCGTATAATAAACATTACTGACCTTCCTTACCACTTAGAAGCATCCCTCCCAAGCTGCCTACAGTTTATTGTGTCTGACATAAATAAGTACCATAACTTGCTGTCCCACAGCATACTCTCAGGTCGAGCCTTCCTGTCATACCAAACCTTTTTCTGCTGTTGGGCTGCTGCCAGGTTCTCCTGGGACCAACCAATGAGCTCCCAAAGCCTTGCCATGAGGTTTAGGACATATGCCACAACAGATTCCTTGTGGAATTCATACTCACCCTCCTACTCATCACAAATCAAATCTAAAGGCCCCCTCATCTTATGCCTATACAGTAACTCACAGGGTGAAAAACCTGTGGATTCCTGGGGTACCTCTCTGTATTTAATCAGTAGATGGATCAAATATTTGTCCCACACTCTCCTAAACTGGTCTGCAAATACTGTAGCATGGTTTTTAGTGTAGAGTTTAACCTCTCCACAAGACCATTAGTCTGGGGTTGGTAGGGGATGGTATTTAGGTGCTTCACCCCACAACACTTCCATAAACAAGCCTGCAGGTCTGACATAAAATTGGTACCTGCATCAGTCAGCATTTCTCTCAGGAAACCTACCCTGCTGAAAATCTCTAACAAAGTATTTGCCATCTTCTCTGCCTCAGTGGAGGACAGAGCCACTGCCTTAGGGTATATAGTAGTATAATATACTACCACCAGGTTACACGTCCTCCCTGTAGAACTTGGTGTACTCAGATGCTCCACAATATCCATAGCTACCCTCTGAAATGCCTACTCAGTCACAGGCAAATGCATCAACGGAGCTTTGGCCTTGTCTCCTGCCTTGTCTACTTTTGGCTCTGGGCTGCTGCCAGGTTCTCCTGGGCCCAACCCATGATCAGCTCCCTAAACCTTGTCCTGAGGTTTAGGACATATGCCACAACAGATTTCTTGCAGTACTCTGTTACATCCCTTGCAATCCCAGGCCAATAAAAATTCTGCATAATATGACTTTTGGTACGCTTTATACCCATATGACCTGCAAAAGGAATGTCATGGGCTATGGCTAGAAGTGCCAGATGGTAGGCTCTGGGTGCTACCAACTGCTGTATTACCTTACCTGCTATCCCTCCCTCAGGGGTCCACTTTCTGTACAGTAATCCTTTATCTCAGTATACCGAACCCACTTTTCTTTGAGCATCAAGTGCCTCCTTAGCTGCCTCCCTCAAGCCTCATAAGGTAGAATCCAAAACTGAGCCTGTCTCAACTTTATCTTTGTAACCTCTTCCAGTTGCCCTTCCTGAGGAAGCCTAGTATCTTCTGACAGTGGTGCCTCACTGACAACCTGGGTACTATCACTCACCTCTGTCCTTGCAGTCTCCCTGTCCTCTGGAACATAAGAACCTACCAGCAGCTTGGGAGGGTGGGAGCGTGGCCTAATGGTTAAGGTGTTTGCTTTACAAACACAAGATGCAGGGTTTGAGTCTCACAAGGGATAATTGGCTAGGTTTAAAATGGCTCGCAAGAGCAGTTAACTTAGTACTAACCTATGAACCCTATGAGCTGTGTTTCACTTTCAGGCTCACTGCTACAAGGTAGCTGCCTCCTGAAATAATCACATCACCAGCCCCCGCTTCAGGCATGGGGTCTTTCTGGGTCCCCTCAAGCTACCAGACCCATCTGCCTGTCTCCAAGCTTGACTTCATGTAACTGCATGCACACAAGGTACTACATTGTCAAAATCATTCCCTATTAAGACATCTGCAGGGATATCATCAAACACACCAACCTGCTTGTTTCCTTTTTCACCCTCCCAGTCAAGGTGATCTCTAGCCAAAGGTATTTGGAATGGGGTCCCTCTTAAAGCTATAACTGGTTCATAGGTTCATAGGTAGGTACTAGGCTATCGGCCCAAGGGCCTAAGTAAGCCTCAACAAGGTTCCCTGGCTTATGCCACCCAAGAAAGTTATTTTCCTGTGCCCCTATCGAGCAGAGCCACAGAAGCGATCCCCGGGGTGTATTTCCTATTTTCCATCCACTCATCAAGATTTTTCTTGAAGAGTGTTAATGAGGAACTTTGCTTGACATAGATGGGTAGCTTGTTCCAGAGTATAGGAAGTCTCTGGGACAGGAATCTATCCCTCCAGCATGTCCTGTTTATTGTGGTGACAAGGTTTAGGTCCCTAGAACATGTAGCTCAGAGGGATTGGTATTTCTTTAGGTGTAGCATGTCCAACAGCTCTGGATTTAACATAGCTGTAGTGTGATCCTGTTGTTAGTATATATAGTTAGGGGGTGCCCCCCACATTGTGGAGTGTTGGGGGTGTAGTCCCCCACCTAATTCGGTTTTACCAAATAATGTAAAACAAAACCAGACAACAGAAAACCAAATTTACTGCAGTGATCAAAGGACAGCTCACTGTCAACACTGGTCCCCAAATCCCAGACTACAGGAACAACTTTCAGGGGTGTGTTGTCAATTACAAGGGAAGTCATGCTTGCTGAAGGATACAGTTTTACATTTCTTGGCATTTAGTTTTATTCCATAGTTTAAACAGCAGCAATTAGTTTTAGAAAGGCCTTCTTGATGTCCACTAGGCAGTTTATGATGGGGTCAAGTTTATAATCTTTATAGGTTCAAACGGTGTGGAATGCCCAGGGAAGTACTGCTGTTCTTTAACCCTTTAACCACTTTAGGCTTCACAATGGTTATGTCAGAAGCTGTGTCGCTCTTAGCAGTGGCCTGTCTTCCATCCACTAAGATAGGATACAAACTCCAGTGAGAGTTTGGTACCTCTGTTGTCTTCAGACAACTTACTACGCATGCTGTTATTCTCACTTGCTGGTTCCCTCACCTTTTGACCCCCCCTTTGCTTCAGTGGATATTTGGATGCTACATAGTCCCTCTGGTTACATTTAAAAGATCTAACCATTGATCCTGGCTGTGTGCTTAAACTGGTGGCTTCCCCTATTACTGGTAGACTTTGTTGGGGTGATTTAGGCTGCCCACCATGGGTTCCCTCATATCGATGTGCAGCACTGGGTATCCTTTTCTTGTGCAGTGATGCCTTGTTTGCTAAGTAGAGATCTCCTTTTCTCCCCAGCTCATCTGCAAAGTTACATTCTCAGTCTGTCAACCATATTCTCATGTCCTCAGGCATAGTGCTAAGGGGTTGTTCCCTCATCAAAAGGTCTGCCAGCCTTTCAAAAGTGGTGACCTGACATCCACTCACCCACCTATGAAAGTAAGTGTTTAACTCAGCAATATAATCACAAACATTTTTATCTGCCTTGAGCTCATGCTGATGAAACTTTTTTTTCTATAAGCTTCAGGTGTTAACTTAAAACAGTCTAGCAAACATTGCTTCATTCACTTTTTCATAATTTAAACAATCAGTATCAGACAATTTGGAAACAGCAGTTATTGCTTTACCATTGAGGAAGGGGGTCAGGAACTGTACCCAGAGCCAACATCATACTGTTTACATACCCTTTCAAATATATGACTAAAACTATCAAAATCAGTATCATCTTTAAATTGTGGAAGAAATTTACTGACCATTATTGCTTCTGGGGTTCAGTTACCCCCTTCCTCATTATCTCCATGACCATGTTGAAGAGTCAGTTTCTCTTTTTCATGCTGACACTGCTTCTCCTTTTCTTCAGCCTCCAAATGTTTCTCTTTGATCTCCAAACATTTGGCATTCAGTTCATGCTAACACTGTTTTCCCTTTCTTCAATCTCCAATCCCCACAGTCTCTCATTTTCTTTGATCTCCAAATGATGCAGTCTCTCTTTTTCTTCGGTCTCCAAATATTTGGCCTCCAGTTCATGCTGATGCTATTTCTTCCTGTCCTCAGCATCCAACCATCATAGTTCATACTGACACTGCCTCTCCCTTTCTTCAGCCTCCAGTTCATGGCTCTTTAACTCCAGACAGATTTTTAAGTCTTCTGAGGAAAAGCTGAACTGTCCTGTTTCTGAAGGCTGCACATCTCCATCACTGGACTGGCTATCTCTCTGGTTGCTGGACTGTGCTACACTGTGATTAAGACTGAAATCATCTCTTCTTTTGTCAGGTGGGCATGTACCAGTCCTCTGGCATTGCACACATTGGCCAACTGCTTCTTTTCAGCTTGATATACCCCAGGATTCAGCAAGCTCTGCACGGTGTGCAGGAATAGTGCAAGAGCTGCTGCAGGCAATATGGCCTACGTGCGATCCAGGAATGAACTCCTGGGACGTGCACGAGTGGCCCTGCACTATTCCTGCATGGACACAGCCCCTGTATGCTAATTACCTCATTTTCTGGTAAAAAAAAACATACAAATGAGGTGAATTAGCGATCTAGGAAGCAGGCAGGCATCCGTGCAGGAATAGTGTAGACTGCAGAAATGTTTTCAGCCAATAGCTGAATACATATCTGCAAACTACAAAATGGAGGCATGACAGCTCATAGAAAAGCATGTATTATAAGGGTTAGGCATGCCAATGGCCAAATATATGGCCCTAGGCATGAAAAATAGTTTCAAAATTATAAAAAATAACTTTTTGGGGAGGGCCAATTTCAGCCATTTAAGCGTAGGGCAGCAGTGCGCAAATGGGATTGGCCCAAAAATAAGAAAAAAAAGTTGGAAATAAGTTTTTAAACCAAAATCATCATTTTGCCATAATAGTCAATGGCATGCATAATACAAGACCATTGAATAGTGGTTGCTAAGGGGAAGGCTGAATGTCAGTTTTGTAACTATGCATTAGCAGTCAGTTCTATGCAAATGAGGGGAATGATACTGAATCACATATTTTCCCTCAGTGCTAGCTTGCACCCAACCGTGTAGGTGCAACAACACCATGGTCTAAGCCTAAGAGCTAGAGGACCTAATGAGGGGGCATGTCATGACTACTGTAAGCTTATTGGAGCACAGTGGCCTGTGTTTCCCTTAGCTAAGCACAGCTAAGGAAAGGGGGGGGTGTCTGAAGCTGCCTAGCAGTATTTACATTGCCTTAACAGGTGTTAGCGACGTGCACTGAGTTTTAAAAACAAAAAACAAAAAACCCCCCAAAAAAGTAGGAAATAGCAGCTCTGTTCACATCTGAACACTGGATATGCGCGGTGCACCTTGGAGCTTAAATGGGAAGGCAACGGGAAGGGAAAACAGCAGTAGGAAGGTAATCAAGGAGAACTAGCATAGCTGGCAGGTGAAATGTATCAGAATCAGACAATTACACAGGCAGCAGCCCAGCCCAGCACAGCACACTACTATAAACTATGCAAACACCTTTCACTCTGTTTTTTCCCACAAACTCTACACCACCGGTGTACACAAATGGAGAAATTTTACCTAATAAAACCAACAAAATTATAGGGGCTACTGTAGCTCTCCTAAATCAATATGTGGAAGAGGCTGAGGGTGAAGAGGATGAGAATGCTGACAACCAACCCACAGTGAGGAGAAGGAGAAGAGTGTACAGATCTAGGGTAACCTACCAGGTCTACATGAGCTGGAGATAGTGGAACACTATAGGGTGGACAGGGACCTCCTACAGCAAGTTGTTGAGCTGTGCTGGCCACACCTCACACACAAAAGCAACAGAGGGGAACCCATCCCAGTGGATACCAAGGTATGTGTAGGCTTAAGAATACTAGCCACAGGTACCTTTCAAAGGCAAACTGGGGATATCATGGGGATCTCACAGGCATCCGCATCCAGGGTACTCCACCAGTTCCTGGATGCCATGTCAGCACATACCAGTGAGCACATATATTTCCACAACACCCATGAAGTGTTGACCAGCAATATGTGTCTCTTCCACCAAATAGCAGAATATCCTGAAGTAGTGGGTGCTATAGACTGCACGCACATACACATCAAAGCACTGCCCAGAGAGCGGGGTCGGGTTCTACATAAACTGAAAGGGCTTCCCCTCCATCAAATGCCAGGTCGTGTGCAATGCCCAGGACATTATAATGAATGTGTGTGCTGGCAGCCCTGGAAGCTATCACAACTCCCACATCTGGCATATGATGCAGCTGTACCAGAGATTTGCCATTGGGGACATCCCATATGGTCACCTAGTGGGGGATGCTAGTTACACACTGGAGCCATGGTTGATGACACCCATCAGAAATGCACACGCACCCAAACAAGAACTCCATAATGAGGCACATGCACAAACCAGAATCATAATAAAGCATGTGTTTGGGATGCTGAAGTCATGGTTCCGGTGCCTGAACATATCCAGTGGAGCCTTGCAGCACTGTCCACCTACATGTACCCAGATTTTCATTGTATGTGCCATGCTACACAATATGATTCTACGGAAACAGCTTCAGCAGGAACAGCACTGGGCAGGGCCACACAGCCCCCACCATTGCCAAGGCCAGCACAGGCACAGACTGACTCAGAGGAGGAACAACCTGAGCCTGCCCCTGTAGACAGAAGGAGGCATGCCCAGTATGCCCAGGCTTTGGCAAAGAGGCAATGCATAGCACATACACTGACACGGTAGGAACCCAGGGAATGACACCTCTCTCTGACTCACACATACAGTAAAAGGGATGCCAAACATGACACTACCTGTGCTTTACCATGTATAGGGAGTGTACTATGTGCATCTGACATAGTCAGCCCTCCAGCACCATCCTCAATACTGGCACTGCCACAAGGTAAGTCACTCTCCCTATCAATTGCTGAATGGAGTAGTATGTTCTACTACTTGTGTCTGTATCTATGGTATGGATGTGAGTTGCAAGGGAATCGGGTGGCTGAATGGGATGGCAGCAGATAGTAGACACCTATATGGGCAGCATGAAATCCATAACAAATACTGGTGTCAACACAGTAGGCAGTACTAGACAAGGTGACAAATCCCACTTCAGGACATGTGGTGGGCCACATATGTGTCCATATGATGCACACATACATGTCAGTGAGACTGACATACCCAACAACAGTCTCAGCCAGCAGGACAGGTGTAAATGACCACAAAGAAAGGCTGTACTAAGGCCTCCGATTTATAGCAATGGAAAACAGCCCCCCTTCAGACCTACACAGACAGACTACAACAGGTCAGGCAGTTGGATGTTGGTTCTGAAGGATAAGAAGTCTGAAACTGAAATGTAGGTCAATATAACCTAAGATCTGTACTCCATTGATATGCCTTTAGTCTGCATGATAGGTCAGAATACAGAAAGAAACAGAAGCCAGTAGAGTACCTGAAATACCAGTACAGTCATAGCAAATTATTGCAGTTGTTGGGTGTGCCCCCTCCCCCCACAATTCTACGTAGAAATGTAGTAACATGTACTTGTGTGTTTAATAATAGTGGAGCACAGATTACCAGAGCTGGCCAAATTAGCAGGATAGATTGATGCATGTGTACAATATGCAGGGGTCTGTGTGTTAGGTTGTTGTGTGTTGTATATTGTGTGGAAGTGGTCAGCATGTAGGCATGGAGAGTTGTGTCCTGGTGGCCTATGGCCAGTACTGTTGATGATAGTTCCATGTTCTGACAACTGCAGTGCCAAACAAAATGCATCCCAGCAAGACCCAATCCAGCAGTAGTCCATAGTCATTGTTCGGATGTAATATCTGTCTCCATCTGAAAGATGGACATGCCATGAATGTGGGTCCAGACATACACACAGTACACAGGTGGAAGTAGCCCAGACAGAGAGTGTATAAAATGTAACTGTCAAATGCACACACCTTTGGAATTGTACTTTCAGGTTAGCAGCACATTAGTTCTCTGTGTAGTATGGAATACTGATGTAGTCTGGGCAATCATTGGCAGACCACAAAAGGCAGAGTTATGAACTACTGAGAAACTGCTGATGTCCCTGCACAAGCCAGTATAAGAGAAATGTCCCACGTATATCTATGAGTCAGCTGCAAGAAGCTTCCATAGCACACATGCACTGAGCTCACCCCACCATCAGCCACAATCACATATGGTAAGCGTAATTAATATTACCATATATGGAGTATGCTACTGCATTTCTAAAGATAGGAAATGTGTGAGTCACACAACACATGTAAGACTCCAAACACTGGCCAATCTGCAAATAGCCCTACAGGTGAGAGTTTTGTCCACCACATAACACTGTCATGCCAGATATTAAATCATGTAGAACAGCCATATCCATACAAACCCTGTTAAACCAACATCACTTCAAATGTAGAAGAGCAATACTTACATTCTGTCCCCATGTCTGGAACATCCCCCTCCTGCTTGTTGGCCCGTCTCCACAGTGTTTTTTTAAGAGGTATATCCAGCTACCCACTGTGATGCTGTTTTTCAAATACCCACATGAAGTCCTGCTCACAGTGAAGGAAAAGAGGCAACACCCACATGAAGTACTTAGTTATAGGAGTGTGTTTCCATGCAGTTGGCTATAGGAATGATACCACAGCTGTTCCACATACAGTTAGCAAGTGGTGGACTACAATCCATGCACAGGCCATCAGCTGATCATGAGCATCACTTAAAAACTTAAGCTGCTGCCTAAGCAAAGCAGGTGTATTTTTCCACATCCACCAGAGAGGGAGTGAGAGAGGGAGACAGAGACAAAGTAAGAAAGGAAGGGAGTAGGAGAGTAAGAGCCAAGCGTGTTTGTGTATGATCCATGGGTGGAGCATGGTATCTGGGCATTATGACGGTTGCCTATATTGTGTACTAATCCATACTGTCACATGGTAATTGCACATGGCTGTACACATTTATGGCTGAGGATTGTTGACAAAAATCTCTACAATGTTTGGAAAATGTTGGCCTTGTAATGTTGACAATGGGACATGTAGCTCCTCAATATAATGATGTAGCAAAACCCACACTGCAATGGACCCTGTCATTACACAATCACCCCAACACCCACACAGGTCACTGATAACACACACACAAACACATACTTACCAGTACTGAGTTTCAACCCCCTACCTGACTATGTAGTGCTATCATATCGTTATGCAGTTATTGCACGTGCCACAGAGCTTACATGTTGGACAGTTGTCCAAAGGAATCTTTGAAGGTGAGTGACATCAGCAACAGTGATAAAGACGGGATAAGGGAAGTGTACTACATGTGACTGTCCACAAAAGCAGGTGTCAAGGAAGACACACCCATACTCTCTCAGGGAATCACACACATTATCACAGTTGGTAGTGTCAGGATTAGAACTCCTACCTAACTAGTTTGCTACACTACAGTATTAAACAGTTATAACATGCACCACACAGCTTATCAGGCTGATATATGGCAAAAGGGTTATTTTAAGGTGACTGACATCAGCAGGCATGCTACAGTAGGGCAATGGGAGGTTTAGTGATTGTGAATGGCTTCAAAATTATTAATCTACACACACACACACACACACACACACACACACACACACACACACACACACACACACACACACACACACACACTATCTGTGGGCAATATGCAGGGAACTATCAGTATAGTGGTTGTTGCCTAGCCAAGTGGGTTTGTGTATGAGACATGGGTGGAGAGTGTTCTCTGAGTGATACAAGGCTTGCCTATATTGTTCACCAATCAATAATGTCACATGTAGGGCTATGGATTGTCTACACCAGCCTCGCTGCTGTTTGACATCAGTTGTCCTTGTAAGGTGGACACTGTGACATATATTAGGTCCTCAATATAATAATTTAGCAAAGCCCACCCCACAATGCATCCTGTCATTACACAATCAAAGCAACCTCCACACAGGATACTAATGACAGACACATACACACTTGCCAGTACTGAGATTCAGACCTCTACCTAGCTACGTATTACTATTACATTGTACCGCATTTATCACATGTGCCACAGAGCTTATTGGATGGATGCTGTTCCAAGGTACTTCTAAGGTGAGGAACATCACCCGCCCTTATAAATACTGGCACTGGGTGATGTAGTGGGTGAGAGATCCCAAAAATAATTTTACCCTAATCACCCATTTACATTTGCCAGGGGTGAGATTCAAACCTCTATCTAACAACCTTTATGGACCATTATGCTAAACATTTACCACATGCACCACTGACCTGACATGGTTTAAGCTAAGCAGCAGATACTTGTAAGGTGGATGATATCTGCAAGACTGCTAAAGTCAGGCTCTGAGATGTGTACTGGCTGTAAATGGGGCCACAATCTTTGATGTACACACACAAACACTTTCGACAGATGAGATTCAAACCAATAGTTGTGTAGTTACTGCTACTACATTGTCCCACATTTATGGCACACACCACAGAGCTTATAGGGCTAGCCCTTCTCCAAAGGTGTAATTCAAGGTAGATGACATCAGCAGGCTTGCTAAAGTAGAGCAATGGGAGGTGTAGTGACTGTGAATGGACAGCCACAAGAGCATTGCTGTCTACACACATGCACAGAGTTTCACAGTTGCCATGTCTGGGATTAAAACTCCTACCTAACTAGCATGTTACAGTATAGCATTATGCAGTCATCACATGCGCCACAGAGCTTAGAGGGCTAGCCTTTGTCCAAAGGTGTACTTCAAGGTGACTGACATCAGCAGGCTTGCTAAAATAGGGCAATGGGGGGGTGTAGTATTTATGAATGGCCTCAATTCATTGATCCCAACACACACACACACACACACACACACACACACACACACACACACACACACACACACACACATGCAGTTTTACACTATCCATGTTTTTTTATTAGAACTGCTGTCTAACTAGTATGTTACACACACAGACACACACACACACACATACACGCACACACACACACACACACACACACACACACACACACACACACACACACACACAGTTGTACAGTATCCATGTTTGGTATTAGAACTCCTATCTAACTAGTACGTTACACTACAGCATTACGCAGTTATCACATGCACCACAAAGCTTATAGGGCTAGCTCTTGTCCAAAGGTGTATTTCAAGGTGAATGACATCAGCAGGCTTGCTACAGTAGGGCAATGGGAGGTGTAGTGTCTGTGAATGGCCGCAAAAATCATTGACCCCCCCTACACACACAAGCACACACATGCATGCAGTTTCACAGTTGACATGTCTGGGATTAGAACTCCTACCTAACTAGTATGTCACGCTGTAGCATTACACAGTTATTGCATGTGCCACAGAGCTTATAGGGATGATCCTTTTCCAAAGGGGTATTTCAAGGTAACTGACATCAGCAGGCTAGCCAAACTAAGGCACTGGGGAGTGCAGTGTGTGTGTGAATGGGCCATAAACCATTCCTGTGAAATCACACACACAACACTCAGTCACACACAACTTTACATTTGATAGGACTGTGTATATGCCTGCTAGATGAATAATGACTTGTACTGCTATGTTACACAGTTATCACAAGCACCACAGACACTATAGTGCTGAGGGCTACCAGAAGCAAATGTCTACAGTGATAGACATTGGCACATCATGTGATGTTGGCCAATTGGATGTGTGGTGGGTGGGACATGCCTCATGATGGGAAGCTCTTTGTCACTGTCTGTCTCTCTCTTCCCAACATCTCTGTTTGTGTATGTTTGACCTATTATAGTGTGTTGTCCTTGGATATATGTGTGTATTCCTATCTGATGTGTGTGCAAAGCATGAATGGTGTGCAATGTGCTGTGTGTGCACAGAAATCTGCGACTGACAGATATGTATAGTCCACTGTTGCTGTCAGACATGGGCTTCATTTCTCTAAGTGTAGGAGCATGCCCAGTATGACCTTCTGTATTGAATGTGTGAATCCCTTACCGATAGGTTGTACTCCAGTGCTGGCATTTGTGTTCTACGCCTACAACTAGCAACCTGTTTCTGCAGGATATCTGTAGATAGGTTGATAATATGGAGTCACAATGGGCAAAGGATAATGGGATACTGTAACTAACTGTGTTTGTGCTGCTTGTGCTACATGGTTTTGGTGTTAGCAGAGATATTCAGACATATGTACCGTTTTACATTGTGATGCATTATGTCATCAACTACTGACAGATATACTAATTTGCTCACAGTAATTTCCTGGGGAATGCAAGATGAATGATGCTGTGTCCAGTATTGTGGTCTGCAGCCTACATATTCTTGCACACTCATGCCATTCTGGAGGGGGAGCTGCAGACACTTGTTGATGGATCTGTGTAAATGGTCCAGCACCTTGGTACTGTGGTGGCTTAGGATCCCCTGCTTGTACATCTGTTGACATGACAGAATGGCCATATCCTGCTGTGGCCATACCTCTCAGCTGTACAGATTCACACAGGTTATTCAGAGGCTGGGCACATATATCCCTATAGTTATCCCTTCATCCCAGGCGGTATTTAGGAGTTGGCCCACAGTTCATGCAGTAGGGCATGGTGGGCATGCTACTGGGATTTGTCGACATGGCCTTGCATTTGTGTCCTGTGGACTGTGTTATGTTGTTAGTTGGGACCCCATGAGATAACATACATTGGCAGTGCTGGTGAGGCACAAGCCTTTGACAGAGGACTGTAGGGCATTTGGTAGTGATGCAGGCCATCTGTAGCAGGCCAGTGCATTCTGTCACTCTTACAGTCCCATGCTGCAAGCCACTGGATTCCCCTGGGGTGACAGAGTAGGTGTGCAATGTGTTAATGGCAATAGTTTCTGTCCTTATAAATGCATTGGTGTGGATGCTGGCAGGGTGCTGCTTACAGCTAGGGACACACCTGCATGGGGCACCTCTTCAGCATGCTGCATTCTGTGTGTTTTCCCATACAGAAGTGGGGGTCATACTGTACTCATTCACAACAGCAAAGATATGACATGTGATGCATAGCACATACACTGACACGGTAGGAACCCAGGGAATATTATTGGCCCTGTGTTTGTGCCTCCTGCCACAACTCTGTCAACTTTTGTACATGCCATGCAGTAAGAGGTGCATATGTTCTGTATATCATTATTTAATGACATCATACCTGATAACAAGCCAGTGAGATATCAGACTGCTAGACATGTTATGTATAGTAGGCCTTATATTTGAGGACAAAACCTGGACATTCTGTTGCAGTGTGTACAGTAGTGAGGTCTGTGTACTTATGGTGATTGTTGACAGGGTGTGTATTGTGAATATGTACCTTGGACTGTGTACAGACTGTGGTAGATGTCAATGTTCTTGGTCCTGTTCTGTCTGATGTTGCATGCTGCTCCATTGTATGGTACCCTATCAGCATGCATGTTTGTAGGCCCAGACTGACACATATCCCATACCACAGTCAGGCAGTGGAATATACTGTGTATTGGCCCAGTGTATGTAGGGTTAGTGTGTGAGTGTCACATATGAGTATGGTGTTGTTCACACAGTCCATATATGGTAATATTAATTACGCTTACCATATGTGACTGTGGCTGTGTTCAGATTGGTTGTGGGTATGCACTTCCACACAGGTGTCTGCTATTCCATGCTGTTACATACCTGTAGAGCCTGCTATATTTGCAAGTACATGTGTATTCCCCAATAAGAAATGTAGGTCAGTGGTGTGGCAGTCTGCCTGTAGTTTGCACAGTGCTTTGTGACATGCCTAGCAGCTCAGTGTATTTACCCAGTGTAATGTTATGTCCAAATATTTGTCAGATCTACTCATGTCGGGCAAACATAACTGTTGTTTATTTCTGACAAAGCAGTGGGATGATGTACAGATGTATGTCACTAACTAGTGGGTAGTATGCGGGCTTCTGACCTCTGCTCCTCCGGTTATTGTGTCAGGACAGACAGGAGTGTGTGAATGCATAAACTGTGTGAGCTTATCTATTCCAGTATTTTCGTGATATCCCCATTTACATGGCTGTAAGCATCCACTTTGTCAGGCTTGGTCCACACATCTTGCACTAAGGAGTTCTGTGTATACCTCTGGACTGACCAGAGTGTGTCAGATTGTCCACATTTATTGGTCATATCTCTGCTGTATTCCACAGGACCATTACTGTGATTTGTGTGGTATTGCACTTTGATGATCTTATGATGTCTGTCAGTAACTGATGGCGTACATGTCAGTATCAGATCTGACATCCCACACATTTCTATTAAGACAACCCCTGTTAATGTAGCAACATTCTACATTTAGACCTGCAATACTTACATGACATCCCCTTGCACTAAGGGGTTGTAACTATTGGTGCTGAGGTATGACTCCACTACATGTTATGGACATATGTTATATATATATGTATATATATATATATATATATATATATATATATATATATATATATATATACATATATACATATATATATATAAATATATGTATAGAGCTATATCTATATCTATATCTATATATAGGTATATGCACACACACACATATATATATATATATATATATATATATATATATATATATATATATATATATATATATATATATGTTTATGTATAATATATATATATATATATATATATATATATATATATAGCTATCTATATATATATATATATATATATATATATGTATATATACATAAAGCAATACACAGATGTATATAAATATATATATAAATATATATGTGTATGTACATGTATACATATATCTACACACACACACACACACACACACACACACACACACACACACACACACACACATATATATATATATATATATATATATATATATATATATATATATCTCCATATCTTTGTTATGTGTAAACACGAGTGTTGTATTTACCTTCCCAGGCATATCCCACCATACTTCACCATGACTAAGAAGCACTAAAAAGTTAGTGTTGAAACACAACGAATATATCTGCCATATTTATCTATGTGTTTATACAGATATAACAACATACTGATTCAACAATAGTTTCACTAACAAGTACTACAGAATTGTAGAAGTCAAAGCAGTTGTTCACTACTATTCAGTATGTGTACTGACTGATATATTGGAAAAAACAACAAACATTTTCATAGCTGTGATGGCTTAGTGGTTAATTACTCTGACTATAGTGTACAGGGTCTTGGGTTCAAGCGCTGTATATTTTTTTGCTAGGCAGAACAAGGACTGTTGGATACAGAGTGGTTTAAGCAGTTTTGTGCAGCTTTAAGTGGGTTTGCGCGGGTTTGCCTAACGGTTAGTGCTGCTAACATATGGTTAAATGAAAAGGCACTTACACCATGTAGGCTTCGCTTACCAGTGTGCAAATCTGCTTAGCATTTATATTGCAGCATGGCTCAGCCCAGGTAACCCGTGATCATATTCCAGTCTGATAAAATAGCAGGGTAATGACATCTTTAATAAGTGTATTTAATTCCATGGTACATAACGTGCATCTATGTGCTTTACAGTAGCAAGGGGTGTGAGTCTACTTTCTGGGACACCTGAGTATATATGGCTTATACAACACTCTTTTCCATTTGAATGTGTTTCATACATGGGTAGTATCCCAGGCTATATGCAGTCACACTGGCATGTAGTGTATCATTACATTACTACTGTTAACAGTGCTTTCCCAAGTAAGAGTAGATTGCAGATTGTAGTACTGACCCAAACACCCCTGCATGCAAAGATGGACTCTGAGTCCTGACTATTGTGTTCTTGGTGTGTGAGCTATGTGTCATTAAGTACTTGCTACTAGATATTGATCTGACATGTGGATATTAACTGTAGACTACTTGTGTATAGGACAAGTCATTGTGTGGGAGTGTGTGTGTGTGTGTGTGTGTTATACACAAACATGTGGTGTGTACCACCCAGTACACTTACCATTGTCCACTGTAGAAGGGCTGCTGGCATCAGCCACCATGCACTCACCTGTATACACCCCTCAGACCTATCAGGCATGTGGCACATACAGTAATCGTTATACAGACCTGTGACTTGTGTTCAGGTGTACCCAGGATATGGCAAAGTCAAAGTGTCACCACAGTGCCATACCCCTTGTAGGAAACAACAGCAGACCAACATCCTGCTGACACATAGACACTTACAACACAAATGGAATACATTATGGAGACCACAATCACTCAGTGTTAATAACAGCTATAATGCATCATGGCTGGACAGCTACACATCCTGACATGTAAGCATTAAACTTTAGTGCTGAAAACATGTTACACAACATTACATTGGTACACCTTAGTACAGTCATCCTGTGCAGCAAAACCATATTAGCCTGTCCCTGCATTAATGTTATGGATGACATGGATGTGACACAGGTATTATCATATGCACAGGGTGTATTGTGGGTTTGCCAGAGGCCTAAGCTGAGCTATTTGGTTGACATCATGTGTGTGTTAGGGGGTTTCATTACTATTTGGGCTGTGCAGATGTGATGTGTGTAGGTAAGGGGTTGCCCTAGCTGTGCTGGTGATGTGTGTGTTTATATGCATGCACACAGTTCTGCCATGTGGCTGCCCTATACAGGGGTTTGTTGGACAGCTGCAGACCATACCTGGCAGGGTGTGCAGTTCACCATCTCTGGCCACGGACATGAGAACTGTGCCTGCCAGGGGTTCCACGGCCACTACCAGGTAGAAGACCAGATATGCTACTCTCCCCTGATGATGACATATGTCCGCTGGATCCGGGTTCCTCTTGGAACCGGCCAGGGCCACATGTATGTGGCCTGCTATGTTGTGGTGTGGACAGCTGCCCCTCTGCAGTGCTAGTGCTGGTATTGCCACTACGGGAGAGGCTCTGACTTGTTGCACATCCATGTCGACCTCCACCTGTTGGTGTTGCTGACCTACATCCATGTGGCTGTCACACTACTCCCATCATATGGTCAAGCACAGACATTGCATGGTCAAGGTTTCCCACTATCTCACACAACTGTCTATCCAGGACCTCTGCAAAATAACAGTGGGCACCTGCAATATCATGGATGTTATCAATAACAGCAGCATGAGTAGCCCTCTGCAGCCTCAGACCCAGTCTGTTATAACATTCCATATGTGCCTGTGCCTCCATGATGGCCTGAAACATGCATCTGGTGACACAAGCCATGCCACTTCTGCCAGGTGTATGATGACCAGCAGCCCTCGTATGAGCACCCCTCTACAATCCTTCTTTATGATACCTCACTAGGCATCCAGCTATGGCTGCTGTGTCCAGACACACTTGCCATAGCCACCACACTTTCCTGTCCCATGCCACCACCCACCAACTGTCCCTCATCTATGGCCACTGGTGATGGGGTATGTATAAGCAATGTGATTATGTGTGGGGATGGGGTGGATAACAGTGGGATGTCATCCAATGGCACAGCTTCAGCCCCTGACAACCCTGCCTGTGCCTCACCATACCTATCATCATTGTCAGAGTCTGTATGGACACTAACATCAGTTTGCCTGCAGGAGGGACCCTGACTCACCTCGCCACCTGTGACGGGAAAACAAGAAGCGCAGTTTAAGATCTGTACATCATTGCTTAACTGTACACACACTCAAACACACACACACACACACACACACACACACACACACACACACACACACACACACACACACACACACACACACTTACAGGTGAGGTTGCACAAAGATATTACACACAGACCTCTCATTACCCATCTGTCAACATGCATGACATATGGCACTCAACAGCATGCACTGCAGCTATAGTCAATCCCATTTACCAACATTATACATCTCTGTGATGCATGAGTTGTGTTAGTAGGTGATGCCCCTTTCCCTGGAACACACTGCACCCATGTACACAGTATTGTTGTGCACCTGTACAGCACCCTGAAATGTACTGTGCACCATACCTCACAGGTGTACATGCCATTGCTGAATGTGTATATGTGTGTCAGATATGTTTTCCCTGCTGCTCACAGCCCCTATGTGTTTGTCCAACACATACCTAGAATGATATGAGGACAGATGTCAATAATGAATGCCTGATGTCTGATTTGTAGATCTCATCATCAGTGTTGCATGCACGAGCAATAAAATACAATTACACTGACAACCTTCAAAGCTTACTGTGGCTATGAGGAGTGTACAAACCCTTATTGACATGGAACCCTCTGCCCTGATATGCCATGGGGCCACAATACTGCATATGTTAATATTACACAAACCTGATATGTAACATATGACCTGTGCAATCAAATTCAGTATCAAACAAATGTGTTAGTTGTGCAGATGCAGACTGAGATCCATAAAATATGTGGCTGTATAAGTGTGCACACCCTTAACATGATGGTTTGTTGCATCAACTGTTAAGTGTACTACAGCAGTCACTATTCCTGGAAGGGGCATACTAGTATGGCCCATTTGCACTTGTCAGTATTTGGTCACTCTGCCCTCCAAATTTCCCCAACTCTGCCAGATTGCAAGGTCACCTCATGTGCATAGGCCTTGGAGGTCGCACAGTGTCTTCACTATTGTTGTGGAGTCAGGGTTATGTCTGCCACAATTCATGACTTTGACTGTGTACAGCCATTCTTAGTGAGCTTTGGATGTCTGCTTCAGTTCACTGTTGTGTTTCAGGATGACACCCCTCCTCATCCTCAGCCTTTTTGAAATGCTTGATAACTATGGGCCACACGAGTGTCATTTTGCAGTGTCCCAAATTCGGAACACCATGTGTAACAGCCTAGTTCCTGCTAATGAACAGTAAATATACAGGTGTACACTGGCACCAGCAAAGTATAGATGGGCATGGTGGGCCTGTGGTGGAGTGAGGTGTTGCTTGTGCAGCACATGGTATCTTAATCGATACTGTCTGTAGGTTTCAAACTTGGTCTTGGTACACCATTACACATTGTGACACATGCCTTTGGGGGACTTTTGATGTTTTGCATATGCTACCTGTAGAGAGCCCTGGCTGATGTTTCCTGTGGAACAACTTTCCCAACTGATTACCCTAACCCATAGGCCACACTTATGCAGAGTCCATGTGATTCTTGTCACAGGTGCTGCACAGCCAGTACTTGCTAGATATTCCTGCAACTCCCTCAGTGTTGCGGCATGTTTCTAGGCAGCCTCCATGACCAGTTTGCAACATGTGTCATTATCTGTCTTGGATGGCCATCTGTTTATTTTCTACATTAATGTTGTCCCATACTTCCTCGTCATATACATGACTGTCTGCACTGTTTGCCATGGTATATGCAATGGTGAGGTAAGGCTATATCTCCCACTCCTGTGTGATACCTGATAGATATGGGATCCATTCCATGGCTTGTAAGATGTGTGCAAGCCACGGCTGCATCTTTTGCAGGTGAGTGGGCAAATGTGATGGATATACATCATGGACAGCAGACCATTTCTTGGTATGACATTGAGGACCTGTACTTGATGGAAGGTGCATACTCATGAAGAGTGAATACTGTCAGTACCTCAAAAGCTGCTTCCACAATATGTTATTTGGAGTGCATGCACACATAAGCTTCCAGTGTTTGTTAAGGTATGTATTCCTCATATCTGCTGTCCTAACATAGGATTCCATATTACACATTCATTGCTCATGTTAGGATCACATTACAGGTTGTAAAGGTTGTGGAATGTGGTATTGCGATATGCCGTTGTGTAGATCTGTAACAGTTGCTATTGTAATAGTGGTATGTACACTGTTATATCACTGTATAATGGTAATGTTTCAGAGATGTTCTTACTGTAGGCCATTTGTCCCACCATTATGTTCATCTCTGTGCACACATCTTGCAATGACAGGTTGTTAGTTATATTGCAGGACTCTTACAAACCCTTCAGATATGCCACCGTGGTGACCACTGTGATCCAGTGCAGTTAACAGCAAAAATAAGTGAACATGTACAGCATGCATTATGGGTAGTTGTGTTAAATGTGTGCATGGCAAATACCATGGCCATAACATGGCCGCTGCATTGGCAAACCTGAACAAAAAACACCATACTCACCAGCTACAGGCTGCTGCCCCAGAGGTATACCAGAGGGACCTACATAGTTGTGTGAGAGATGTGATTTCAGTAGCCACACCTGTGGCACTGGTACAGGGTGTGGGCAGCATTTCAGTACATCAACAGTACAAACCCACAATACTACGGATTATGCACATTTGTTCATTACTACACTGCAGAAGCAGACTATATATATTTTATCTCACATATGCATGATAAAACTTTACAGATGCAGATGGATAAGCAACAGTGGTCTACTGATGTGCCCTGTGACCTTACCTGCACGCTCTTCATCCATTGTATGGGTAGCACCCTCTTACACAATACTATCAGCTGGGTCTTGGCTTTGCTGGCGGGCAGGTGCATGAACCCCCCTTTGGCTAGCTGGTCCCTCCTAATTGCAGCAGCATGCTGACGGGCGTGGAGGATGAGGTCAGTGCAGCGATGACGGACCTGCTCATAACTGCGGTCATGCAGGCCGACATCATTTACTCTGTGGACGAGCTCATTCCACAGGGCAGTTCTCTCCTGCAGATCATGGGCTGTACGGCCAAAAAGGGTTTGGTGGTGCTGCACCAGGTAGTTGATTATCACATCATTTTCCTGGGGGAAATAAACTGGAAGCTGCTCTCTAGACATGCTACCTGAAAGACATAAAGAGGAAAAAAGGTCTAAGGACCTCATACTGCAAGGATATAATAGTTGTTAATTGACATCTCTGTCTCCCCCCCGCCATATCTGCAACAATAATCTGAACACACAACTCAATGGGTATGTTCACAGCAAACCTACTGTAGGGACATATATCATATTGCACGACAAATATTGCAATGTGTTTCTAGTCATGTTCCATGTTGAAACACTATCATTGGTGGCTTGTTGCTAACAATGTCACCTGCATGCCATTATAAGGGCCACTATGGTTCCATATATGCATGTGTTCTGTTTGCTATGCGACTGCTCCAAATCTGGTGTTTTGTGTTAATGGGGATATCTATGCATGCTGTTAGAAGTAATCCTGGATTGTGTGGACTATTACCACCCACATATGTTCTATAACTGCAACACAATAGCATGTTTGGGAAGACTGTTGCCAGCAATACCACCTTTCCCACCTCATTTGGCCATGTTACTAAGCCACAGTACATCTGGGACCCACCCCAGGACCTCATCATCTGCTGGTCCTGCACTACCTTCAGGTGGAACCACCTCGGGGGATGGTGTTCGTCCCCTCTGGGAGAACACACAGACAGGATCCTGTCACCTGAAATCAGGTCCAGGGTCTGGTGCATAGGGAGCTCCACAGAGAATTGGGAGATCTGCTACACCACCTTGAGGCTCTCAGTACACAATTACAGGGTCCACATGCTCTGCCTGCTCAGCCCTCAACTCAGCCACCTTCAGGGCCGTGAAGGTGCAGTTGTGACTGCCCATAGGTGGGGACCTTGGTCCCACTGTTTCCATCTGTGGGCTCATGGGCTTCCACTTTCCAAACACCACTCCCCATCCAAGGTGTTTATCCATCACGTGTCATATATGTAGACATACACGTCTGTGCATGTGTATATATATATATATATATATATATATATATATATATATATATATATATATATATATATACATATGTGTGTGTGTGTGTGTGTGTGTGTCTGTATATATATATATATATATATATATATATATATATATATATATATATATATATATATATATATATATATATATATATATATATATATATATATATATATATATATATATATATATATACATATATATATATATATACACATACATACACACACGGAGTGCATTCAAACATCAGGTCCACACTCTCTAAATCTCCTTCTTCCACAGCTCCACTGTTCTACCTTGCTACAAAACAGAAGAGTGTCACATGTGGACACAACCTAACATTAGAGGGGTATATATAGGGACAGATTGCAGGTAAGCCTATTACAAACCTATGAAGTTTCTGCATGATACATTTCACGTTAACATGACTGTCCTGAAGGTGGTGGGGTCTGAAACTCATGTGTCTATCATGACTTCATTACTTTCACCTTCATCTTTTTGCCACACTAATATACATGTCTTGTGGTACATACACACTATGATGGCTTACATCTTGTTTTTCAGTGCTGATCTGCACAGTTGACAGGTATGGCCCACTGCCCACAGGGCCAGATGCTATGTCCATAGCAGTTGTTCAGCAGGACATCATTACAGCAACAAGTCTTGATGGTGCATATAAATCTTTCCATATCATGTATCCCATTATTACAGACCAAGTACTACATTCAATTACATGCATACATGTTTCACTTATCTGTTTTAGTATTGTCCTCTCTTCTATGTACACTTTTTGTGTCCCTTGTTGTATTTAATTTTATTTTGGTTTGATTTGTAGTATCTCTCTCTCTCTCTCTCTCTCTATATATATATATATATATATATATATATATATATATATATATATATATATATATATCTACTGCAGAGATTGAGCTGGTTTGAATAGGTTGCAGCATGTGTATGACCTTGTACAGTCCAGAGGTCAGTGTATGTAACACACTGTTACATGCCCTTGTAAGATATTTTATGAGGGAGGGGTATGAATTGTTTTTAACCTAGGCTGTTACAACATGTGAGGGAAATCAGTAGTCAGACACATGAAGGTATATCACTGTACATTTTCATACATTTCACCATGGCATCAGTGGTGGGCTAGAGTTTACTGTCTTACAGAGAGTTCTGTTGGCCAGTGTGATAGTGATGTTTTAAGTTAAGCATTGTTATGTAACAGATACATTTTCATTGTGACAACTTAATTCTTTTCCCCTGAGGGGTTGAGTACAGAGTGTAATTGGAGGCTGCTGAACTACATCTGTAATTAATAAGTGATGATTGGCTCTTATCTTCATGGCAAGTGTTTGTTTTTACTGTTGTACTACTTGAAGGCCTTAGCCTGGACAGCAGCATATGTTATGTTTTCAGATTACTGTATCAAATGTTTTATTCGAGAGTTGCATTACTCAGTTATTATGTATTTCAAACACCTAACTGCTATAAGAAATGGCATATACAACTGAAATAGTACACAAATAAACATTTCTATGTATGCATACGTGTGTGGTGTCATGTCCTTTGACTTGTCTGTGGGTATGTTTCATGCAATAATTGTCTTTTGTATGAAAGAATCAATCACTGGCTATTTTAAAAGAAGGCAACTGTAGGTATACTGGCTGTTTGATATGCTGTGCACCCTCAAAATATACTCTTCTTATACATATCTATAAGTAGTAATATATTTATATGTCTATGTATTTATATATATATATATATATATATATATATATATATATATATATATATGTGTGTGTGTGTGTGTGTGTGTGTGTGTGTGTGTGTATATGTATCATTGGAATATTTACTGCTTCCACATTGTACATTCCCTATGGTAGACAGACTGTTCTGGATGATATGTTAGTGATATCATCCTGACATTGTACAGCTGAGATGGCTTACTGTTAACTTGTTGTAGCTATGTTGTGAAAGGTCCTGGGTTTGAGGCTTGCAAGTGTTGGTTATTGTGTTGCAAGGAAGATCTGTTCAGCTGTGGAGGAGGGGATGATATCAATAATTACAAGAGGTACTTATTTTGGGCCCCTTCACCCCCATTAACAGTGTCTTTGGTCAGATGTTTTGCAGTGAGAGGTTCAGAGTGTGGATCCAATGTGCAAATGTAATACACTTTTATATATATATATATATATATATATATATATATATATATATATATATATATATATATGTATATAAATATATATAAATATATATATATATATATATATATATATATATATATATATATATATATCTACATGTGCACACACATATATATATATATATATATATATATATATATATATATATATATATATATATAATTTTTTTTTATATATCTGTCTATACATGTATATATATATATATATATATATATATATATATATATATATATATATATATATATAGAGTCATTCTAATTGTCATTCATTCATATATAAATGTCATTCTAAAGGGATCCAGTATCTGTCTGCCTGGGATGACATGGTCGACAGACCACGATGCTTTGCCAGAGATGGCCTGCACCTGTCACCCCTGGGATTCCAGATACTGGCTAAGGTTCTTGCCGCCCCTATAGTGCCTTTTTTAGGCAAGGTTCAAATGACAAATTCACCACCATAACAGGAACAGGCAAGCAAAAACTGAAGGTGATGCTACTCAATGCTAGAAGTCTAAATCTCAAAATGCACTCACTTGAGGCACTCCTTAAAATGGAGAACATTGATATCTGTGCAGTGACTGAGGCCTGGTTCAAGGCTCCAGAGAGCACCCTTGAACTACTAGGCTATAACTCATACCACACTTTTTGGCCATGTAACCTGGGCCGGAACACCAAAGGTGGAGGTGTGTCCATATTCATTAAGGATATCCACACCTTAAGGCTAGCTGCTCAGCATAATGCAGCCGAGGTTATCCAAGTGCAACTAACTCTGGGCAAAACTGTAATCCAAATTGTAGCTTACTACAGATCCCCCCACCATGCCCCAGGATTCCCACTCGTCTTTTCTTGATGTATTGGATAATATTAGGGTTCAACCAAACACCCTAATAATGGATGATTTCAACTACTCCACCATTAACTGGGAAAACTATTTGTGTACCAACTTCTTCGCTCAACACTTTCTGGAATTCATAAACTCCAATGCCCTAGATCAACTTATCCACATCCCACCAGGGTCTGATCCGACCATAAGCTAATTACCCTAGATATCCACATCCTGCCCACACCCCTAGTTAAGGAAACCACGGTAAAGAATTTCTCCAAAGCCAACTTCATGCTTCTTAAGACAGACGTGGTGAACTTCATGATACCCATGCAGATGGACAAAACAGTTACGACTACTGAATACTACACAATTGCACTTTATAAGCACTTACACGGGTGCATGGATCGTGCTATCCCAAACAGAACCAAGATGTTATCCTTCAAAAAAGGAAGCCAATCTGGTGGTCCCCTGCTATAAACAAACTGTACAACAGAAGGAAGAAACTGTTGCAAAAGAGAGTAAAATCCCATGAGTGGAGGAGATCCCTGGTCAGCCTCGGTAAGAAGCTGCGATCCCTGATATAATCCTCCAAAGCTAGTTACGAAATCAAAATCACCACTGATTCTAAAGACAACCACAAAGCATTCTATAGCTATGTCAAGAATCTCAATGGCAACACTCAGATCTGCTCTGAGTTACAGCACAATTTCACTAAATATATAGACCCAACTGATATTGCCAACATCCTGGCAGATAGGCTTAGTGCTAACTTTACCCACCTCTTTCCCCCTAAAGTGCCCATCTCTATGCTAGAAGAATGCAAAGCTCCTGTAATCATGGCTGCACAGGTAAAAAACACACTCTCCAAAGCCAAGAACACAGCATCCATGGGATCAGACAACATCCCAGACTGTGTTCTACACAAACTACAGAACGAACTGGCACCCCACCTAAGTACCATGTTCAGTCATAGCCTCACCTCAGGCTTTGTGCCCGCTGAATGGCGCACAGTGATGGTTATCCCAATCCACAAGGGGGAGCCACCATGGACCCCGGGAACTACCGCCCCATTAACCTAATGAACCTGGTCTGCAAGGCCATGGAACGTATCATCATGGAACTCATAAACAAAGACATTGGTAATCTCCAAACTCTGGACCCCAAGGGTTTGTAAAAGGCAGATCATGTCTCCTAAACTTGATAGACTTCTTTGAAGCAGTCACCAAAACCATAGACAAGGATAACATGGTTCACACAGCCTATCTAGATCTTGCCAAGGCTTTTGACACCATCTTCCACTCTGGAATAATAGATAAACTCACTAAACTAGGTATAAATCCCTATGTCACAAGATGGGTTGCCAGCTGGCTCACTGACAGAACCCACACTGTGAAAGTAACAGACTCCAAATCCGACTTCAGACCAGTGACATGTGGAGTACCACAGGGTTCAGTCCTGGGTCCTCTCCTGCTTGGTATCTACTTCTTTGAAGTACAGGCTAACACAGAAGGTCTTTGGCTAATGAAGTTCACAGATGACTGCAAACTAGGAGCCATAATCGAAACTCCTAACAATGTGGACATCCTACAAAAGGGCCTCACTGAGACAGATGCCTGGTGCCAAAGCCATGGCCTCAAGCTCAATGCCAAAAAGTGCATTGTCATCCCCTCTGGTAAAAACTCTGTACCCATGAACTACAACATAGGTGGTAGTATACTTAACACCAAAAGTGTGATGAGACCTTGGGACACAGGTGGACAATAGTATCTCCATGGATAATCACATCACCACAGTAGTCAGAAAATCCTTCTACATGGTACACCTCATCATAAAAGGTTTCTCATCCAGAAAAAAAGAGGTCATTGTTCCCATCTACTCATCACTCATTAGACCCATTATAGAGTACAATGCCCCTTTTGGTATGTACCTCACAAAACATCTACAACAACTGGAAAGGCCGCAGAAATACCTCACAAAGAGTATTACCGGCCTCAGACAGATGCCCTACACAGACCGTCTCAAAAAACTCCAGCTTTACTCCATTGCATATCGCCTACTCAGAGGTGATCTCTGCCTAACATACAAAGCTATGTCAAACCCAGAGCTGTTGGACATGCTCCACTTAAAGAATTCCCAATCCTTCCAAGCTACATGCTCTAGGGACTTAAACCTTCTCACCACAATAAACAGAGCATGCCAGAGGGATAGATTCCTGTCCCAGAGACTTCCCATACTCTGGAATAAACTACCTGTCTATATCAAACAAAGCTCCTCATTAACACTCTTCAAGAAAAACCTTGATAATTGGATTGGAAATAGGAAATTCAGCACTGGAATCACTTCTGTGGCTCTGCTCGACAGTACCACAGGAAAATAATTTTCTTGGGTGGCAAAAGCCAGGGTACCATTTTGGTTGGGCTTGTATAGGCCCTAGGGCTGATAGCCTAGTACATACCTATGAACCTATGTGTATATATATATATATATATATATATATATATATATATATAGATATATATAAATATATATATGTAGACACACACACATATATATAGATGTGTGTATATATATATATATATATATATATATATATATATATATACACACACACACATACATACATACATCTAAATATATAAATACATTCACCTACTGTTGAATGACTGTGCTGCATGATATGTTTGTGAAAACATGAAATGTTATTACATCTCAAATGAGTTAGTGGTAAATCACTTTAGCTATAGTGTGCAGGGTCCTGGGTTTGAGACTTGCAAGGGCTGATTATTTCGTTGCTGGGCAGAACTGGGGCTGTTGGAGACAGAGTGATTAAGGCACTTTGAAGTAGTTGCAACCGGATTTGCATGGGTTTGCAGAGAGCTAAGCGATGTTTACGTGAGCACAGCTTTGCTTATGCCCGTTTATGGCTGCTTACAGCTGCTTAAACCCATGCTAATTTCAAATAAAGAAAGTAAAAAAGGGAGATAGGAAAGTGGTGAAAGTGGGGCAAGCAGAGGGACAAACAAGAGGAAAAACAGGTAGGGATGTACAGGACAGGTGTAGGAAAGGACCATAGCTCTGCATTCCTTTGGCAGCAACAGCTGCTTTCAATGTGGGCAATTTAGGATTTGGAGCCTTACACCCTACAGGAGGTGTATAGGCATCATACAATATGGATGATTGGTAGGGTTAGATTGTGTGATGGGTACATGTGTCTGAGCGAAATGCAGAGCTATGTGTGGGATGTGATTTTTTTGTGGGACAGATGCCCTTTTTTAAGGTGAGAGTGGGATGTTAAGGAAGGATTATAAGTAAGTGTGGTGAGGGAGGTTTGGTAGGAGAGGTTGCATTTGCAGACAGACAAGACAGCAGACAGGGGAGGTGTATGACATATGGGAGGGGTAAACACCTTGATGAGGAGGGTGGTTGGGAATCTAGCCCCCCAGATGGTAGTAGTGGTACTGATGTCCTCACCAGATGGCAGTCACCACTACTCCTTCACAGCTCCAAAGGTGGCTGTGCTGGGGGCTGGGCTGGAGGGGCCACCTGCCCCTCTAGCTGCACCAGCCTGCCTTCCACCTGGTGCAGGTGGTCATCCAACTCCATCTGGAGGACATTGCGCACCATGCCACAGACCTCGTCCCGGGTGACAACATCCTCACTGCGACCACTTGCGGTGGGGGCAAGCCCCATCCCCCTGCAGTGGTTCCACCAGAGGGTGGTGCAGGATGAGCAGATGAGGGAGGTCTGGGCTGTGTCCCAGATGTGCTGGGACCCGGTGTCTTGGCCAGGTGGGGTGGGAGAGGCGGATCTGCTGGGATCTGCCTTCCCATATGTGCTGTGGTGTGGAAAGTAACAATGAATATTGGTTAGTCATGCACAACACATTACAGCATTAGTCAAAATAGCATGCATGGATATTCCCATTTACCAAAAAACAGTGCAATTATAACAGAGCCATAGCAAACAGAACCCATGCATATATGGAATGGTATTCAAGGTTGTAACAGCATGCCAGTTTGTGGTATGTCAGGCAGGCAATAAAATGATTATTCAACAAGGAATATTAGTATGTACACAGTTTCAACAATGATAAACCAAATTGAATAATGGTCCCAACAGTAGAGCTTTGTTTAGGAACATATCCATGTTGGTTTCAGTGTGATGGTTGGATCAGTTAAGTGGTGGGTGAAGGCAACATATTCAATTGACAACTGCTATCAAGTATATTTGTCAGTATACTACTATTCACTACTCTACATTCTGACAAGACTTACACTCTACCTGGGCCATGGGGCTGCTACAGCATACCAACAGCTGTAGATATCAACAGAGCAATTGTACTCTTATTTTGGTTATACACATCAGACCTGTTTCTATACCAATTTCTTTACCCATGGGCCCTGTGCAGATGAACTGTGTGCACATTACATTGCTGTTTCTACACATATTTCAGATTTACATATTAGTTGCAGGCCCTGGAGTGTGTGTGTTGTGCCTTTCACATACATCTACTGTGAAATTCTCTGTGTGCAGGTTTCTTGGAAACTGGGGAAAATATCCATGACAGATTGACACTTGAGGGGCTTGTCTGGACCAGACTACAGAGTGTGGATGTCTAGCTTGCATCTATTATGTCTTAGTAGGACTGGGGCTGATCAACACAGCAACTGTACACCTTTCATAGTTATACACATCATACTAGTATTTCTACTCAGATTTCTTTACCTGTGTACCCTGTATGGAAAATGTTTGTGTTGCAGTACATTTTCTTCTATTCAGATTGCTGTTTACAACTGTAGAACCAGACTGAGATATTAGTGGTGGTCCCTGGATTCAAACCATGGTGTGTGTGCAAAATTGAACTAGAGGCCCAGTCCTTATCAGACTGAGCTGCTGGGGAGGTGTTGAGTGTTTCTTGTGACATTTCTATCTAGTACATATTTTTATGAACAGTACTTTTATTATGACATGTTGCATTATTTGTTTCCCATTTTCAGTACAAATTATGCATACACAATAGACATTGGTGTTACTGTTTGTGAAACACGTGCACATTAGCTGGATTGCAAATCTGACTGTTTTACAACTGCTTACTGCAATTTAGATTCCTGAGTACACAGTGTAGGTTTTAAGTCTGCATCTGTTAGCCTTATACATTTTTCAGTACATTCACAGCTACATACAGCTGAAATTGAAAGGTTAACACAAGACAATGCTGGTAGACAAACAAGCAAAACACATTCTGATGGAAATATGCACTGTTGCTTTTTTTCAGTTATTTGACATGCCCATTCTAAAGTATGCAGACAAGCAGTGCTAACTCAGTTCACCTCAGTTAATGAATTCTGCAGGAGATACACATTTCTATTTTTCAGGTACAAATGAGATGACACACACCAGTATTTGGGATCACCTTTATTAGTTTTGGCATACATATCTGTGTACAACTCAGAAATCCACAATTACTATTCCTGCATGATCTGCACAGGGGAATGCTTTTAATTTCTAACTGTTACAGTAGCCCTGACATGGCACTTTCTTGGCAGGTTCACTCAGACACACTCATACATATTCTAATATTCCTCTCCTATATATTGTACCTTGTTTGCTACTGACATCTGTATTACACAGCAGCTGGGAGTACTCCATTGTATTGCTGGTAGACTGACACAGGCATTTATTCCTGACTTTTACAGCACAATTATATATACAGGCAGTACTACTATTTCTATAATTTTGATTTCTTACTGCTAATATTAGGGAGTTTTCTCACCATACTGCCGATGCAGCCGGGCTAGTCACTGGGCATGAGCGTCAACATTTTGAGACCTCTCCACAGCAGCTGTATGGGGAGACATCACACATTAATCACACCTGCACAGTCATAAGTTGAACTTTTTCCATATTTAGAGATACATAAGACTTCATACTTACAGACAGATGAGACATCCTGTGCGCGGGTTTCTTGGATCCACTGGTCAAACAGTGCACCCCTCCTCCACTTCAGGTCATTATGGTTGTGATGTACCTGCTCACCAGTCCGGGGTATGCCAGTGGCAGTAGTGAGATCGAGTGCAAGCTGGTCCCAGGCCTGTGCTTTGTACTGTGAGCCCTGGTACTGGCCCTGCAGCAGCCTGCCATCATGTTTTTTTACTAGGAGCCCAACCATGACCCTGGACTCCTGGATGCACCAATGTTGCCCTTGGAAGTGAACACCTTCACCGACACCAGACATTTTGGTCCTGCTGTGAGGAATCCCAAATGGTTATGGCTGTATTCCCACCTGTGAGGTTTAAATAGGACAGTTTTCCTGCACTTTTTCTTGATTGGCCAGTTTTAATATGCTGAACTATGCTTAGCTCCACGCAAATCCACATAACAATGCTTAAACCAGGTATGCACAGCTGAAAGCCAGTAAGCAATGCTTACACTAGCAAAGCATGGCTTAAATCTATTTGTTTTCATTACATTTATAAAGTATTTTTTACAGTTATATTTTACAAATTCCCACCCCTACTTAGCTATACATGAGCCATATGATTGACATCATTCAATTTCCTTAAAAGTTTTTAAATAAATTGGCAGAGGGGGATTTGAACCAAGCATGTTCTACATGCTAAACCATGGCAGTACCACTATGCTCCAGCCACTTGATGATGTTTTGTATCACAGTAGTACTTGTCTATCATTTTTAGGATTTGAGCCAGGCTAAGCATAGTGACATGCCACGCAAACAAGGTGTGCACTGCTTAAATATTGTATTTATTTGATGAAAAAAATGATTATTTTTAAATTTTTATTGCTTTCCTCTTGCCCTACTGCTTCCATGCATGTAGGGCAAGAGTGCATACATTTGGGGGTGTGCACATGAAGGCTGCTGTCTTCCAGGTGTTTGTGTTTTTGTTTTTTTTTTTTTGTTTTTTTTCAGTGTCCACGGACACTGAAATGTTACCTACTTACATTTCAGCGTCTGTGGACACTGGTTTAGAATATAATATTAGTGCCAGGCACTAATATTATATACATTGACACTCAACTGTGTCACAAAGTATGGCACTTTCGGAGCGAAGGGGGCATGTTACATGTGCAGGCACTGCTGACACACGCCCTCTATGCTTGTTCCTGGTTCATGTCCATTTAGATTAAATAGCAGTGTGCCTTCATGCATATGCAAGGTGCGCTGCTATTCTAAATGGACATGAACCACTCCGTGCAAGAATAATCTTATTCTTGCACAGAGTTTCATGAATCCTGGAGATAGTCTTCTGCTGACATCTTTGCCTGCTTTCCCTGACTAAACTAACTAACAAAAATAAATAAAACTGTTATGAAACTGAAGCTCTGAATGTTTGCCTTGTGGCTGTTGAGACTCCACACACCTTCAATGACAACTGCTTACAAGTTACTGAAGTTCATTTAACAATCCACCGCTCTGACACAATATGTGATGGCCCCTCTTTACCCCAGGACAGTAATCAAGGAGCCCCAGTCCTCACCACTGACACCAGTGAGAGGTGTTCACTAAGAACAGGAATGGATTTACACAATATTTCAAATGCAGCTCACTACATCCAACACAATTTCCCCCAAGAGCACACAGCGAAAACACTCCATTGGGACTGGACTCTCTGTCTCTCCACATCGCAGACAAGACTCACCTTGGAGTACTGTATCCCAGTCCCAAGCATCTGGCACACACACTTGAATATCTGATTTCACACATACACACACACACACACACACACACACACACACACACACACACACACACACACACACACACACACACCTGGGAAAGGCTGACACAGATTCACCAGCTGTATACCCTCCCTCCAGATTACAGGGTAGCTGCCACCAGCCAAATAATCTAAGGTTCTTACAAGGAGTAACCAATTATATTGTGTCAAATTAATACTGATATGAATAGTGGAGTATGATCAAAGCTGTAAGGCTTTTCAGAGGGGCCACAGTAACACTAAAATAGCACAGGTACTCTCAAGATATTAAAAGTATTCACTAAAAGACCAGACATAATGAAAAGGTATACAAACATTTCATAGTGGAAAATAGAAAGAGAAAACAGGAAAATACTTAATATTTAGCTACAATAAACATCAGAGTTTTCAATCACAGGAAATATAAAATAACATAGTTGGATAGAATCTCACATGTAGAAAAAGAAATAATGCTAAACTAATCTCTCAGTACTTTTCATCACTAAACTAAAGAGAAACTGTCCCCAGTTAACTCACTTAATATTGCAAGGCAAGATGTACTGCTGAGATGCTTACTTCCACAAGGCAAGGTGAGATACTCCACACATTGAACTGTACAACTAACAACTACTGAACAACTACTATTGAACTGTGATAACTGACATAGATCTTTTATATCAGATTCCAAAGGAAAATAAAAACAAACAAATTGCTACTGACAGAGTTCCATCCTTCAGCTAGTTATAGAATGACATAATATCTAGTTACCTGACTCTGGCACAGTTCACATTCAGATCTCTGTTAAGATTCTGTTGCAGCATTATAACATATTAGGATTATGCAACTTACAATAACCTGTCCTACAAATGTCATTGTTATACCTACTATGCATTTTTTTTCTTTACTCTCATTGCAGATGGTACTGCTTGAATGTCCATACTGTTCTATATGTGTAATTTTATTCTATCCGTAGTTAATGACTTCTAATGCATGGTAATATAAACTCTATGAAGTGTTGAATTGTACTATGTTTGCCTTTTATATCTGTAACATTTGTTAAACTTATGTTAAACTTGTCAACTTTGTAATGCTTGTGGAGCTTTTCTCCCTGGGCCTCCACTGCAAATGGGTATCTGACCCAGTGGACTTTCCTGGTCAACAAATGCCAATAAGTAAATAAATAAACAAATAGGCAACTTTTGCAAATACATTTTAATACCAGCATCTGTACAAATTAATGTGACAGTCAAATGGCACAAGGTTATTTACAAAACGTCAACCAGTTATGCTGGCATATGCCACACATGCACTGTCACTTTTCCTGATACAGCTGGCAATACCTCACAATGTCACACCATGTACAATCAGTTGTATAAGTGTATAAACTCAGATGTTCCAGAGAGAATCAAAGCCAGAAGCCCATGTAAAAACAAGCTGCCCTGGTGGACATTCAGCATCAACAAACTTTATAGCAAATGCAAAAAGTTGCTGTCTAAAAAAACCGGGGTGGGGCCCCAAAAACGAAAACGCACCCTCCTCAGCCTCAACAGGCAAATAAGACATGTCAGATCCTCTAAGGGTAACTTTGAGAAAAACTTAGCAATCACAGCCAAGGAAAACTATAAGGCATTTTACAGCTACGTATACAGTCTAAAAGGTAGGACCCAAGCATGTGCCGAACTAATGACTAACAGTATCACACACACATTGATTCTGCAGTGATGGCAAACCTACTGGTGGCCAGATCTGGTGAAAATTTCACTCCCTTATCCTCTCCAAATGTATCCCAAACCTTGCCCAAACCACCCCAACCCTACATACCAAAAAGCAGGTAATTAAAACCTTGTCTAAGGCAAAACACACAGAGGATGTTATGTATTGAGAAAAAGATATCATCTCCGATACAAAGAAATGTTAACAAAAGTGACCCTGGGACCCATGCTTGTGGGAGATGTCATTTTTTGTTCCTGGATTTCTAAAGAGCAAATATTTATACATCCCAAACTACCTTATAGCTTTGAACCCAGATTCTCAGCTACCTGTGAAGACAACAATGTTGTATACCTTGCTAACTGTGAGTCATGTCCAGTTTTTTATATAGGGATGACCACGAGACGATTAAGAGATAGGATACAAGAACATCTCTATGCTATTAAAAAGGTAGATCAAAAGAATGCTCTAGCTAAACATGTCTTAGAAAACCCTGAACACAAGTTTAGATTCAGGGTGTTACAAAAAAGGGATTTGAGTATAAGAAAAGGTGACAACTTCAATGATTTAGAAAATTTGGAGCTTAGTTGGATTTTAAAACTTAGGGCTCAGTATTTTCCTGGATTGAATTCCTACATTAGTATCAGATCAGCTTTAAAGAAACGCAAGTATAAATAAATTAATAAAGTATTAAACATTAATATACATGACTTATATACATATTTATTTATTTATTTATATATACATTTTTTATGTATATTTGATTATGTTTATACATATTGTATTTATATTATTTTGTTATTTTTATATGTTTGATACATAGATTATGTTTATACTATATGCTGTAGTAATATGTCACATTATATAATATAAAGTTGACATATTTATTCATGTTTTCATTTAATCAGTACGAGATGCTCTCATATGGGTTAAATATCTAGGGAGCCTTGGATCTACAAGCAATGTGAACCATAACAGAGACATCTGATTAATTTATATATTTTAAGGTTGTTTTATTTTGGTAGTTTAGTGTTGTGTATATATACATTTCTTGACATTGTTCCTAAGGTCATATCATTGAATTCAGGGACATACTGCGATGGTTTTAGTTTTTGTTTTGTTTTTAGTTTAAATGTTAATATTATATCACTATATTATTTATATACACATGAAAAGTTTTTCTAACCATACAATGGAGTTTATGAGATGCTCAAGTAACTGAAGGAGTCAGCTTCACACAATGAATTAGTCAATTGTTTAATTGTTGAAATAATTAATTGTTTATTTAATTGTTTAATTGATTTTTTAACTTGTATATAAAGTCGTCAGAGATTCTTTATAATTAATCTGAAGAAGCGTGCCTTTTGGATGCACGCGAAAGCGCTCATTTTCTTGTTACAATAAAGACTTGGATTTTACTTCGTGGTGGTTCGACTCCTATTTCATACATTGTGTTCCTGTTTATTTCGTTTTTGGAGTCACCTTTGGGAGACTGGTTTGCTTTTCTTCATTATTTGCTTCATTTTGTGTGCTTTTGCCTGTCTCCACGCGATGGAAGATACATCACTTGAACTGGATTATATTCCTGAAAAAAATCTTTCCAACCAGAGATGGAACAGTTTTATTGAAAAAGAGCGAATCCGCTATTAAATATGGAACCTTCTACCTCGATTAATCCAATCGAGCCAGGTGCTGTTAATATGCTGTCTGAGTTCAATTCTCTTTATAAAGAACTAGAGAATAATTTATATAAACTGTTCTGGTTAATCTGGCGCAGGCACCTTGAAGCGTGTTTACACTTCAAGGTGATTCCACGAGGAATGAGGGTTCTGTGTATGCCTTCTTATGGCAACAGTCATCCGGAACTACTCAAGAACTGACAAAAGCTAAATTTGGATTTGAGTTTCAGTTACATTAAACTCCTTATTGAATATTTTTCTCCGATAGAGAATGAACTATCTGCTAAAACTGACACATTGTATAAAGACATAGCCAACAAATTTAAAGGGGACATGTTTTGCAGCAGATTGGACAATCTCCTTTGTCAGGTTGATGCCTATGGAGATAGACTTCAACAGGTTAAGCTCCGGAAGCTCCAGAGAGATCATCGAGATTTTACGAATGGCCAAGTGTTCGTTTGGCCTAAGAACACACAGGGTCAGGAGACCCACAGGATAGAAACAGTACCTCTCATTCATCCAGAGAGAGATCTTCCTTCAGCTACACCTGACATTTCCCCTTTAATTGATGCTTCTGTATCCAGCAATGCAGCACCGGCATCTTTGGGCAGTTTGAGATACGTAATACCTGAGAGTATGGATACCCCTCCACCCAATCAAATGTCTCTAAACTTACATCACGCAATGGGAGCGAAACCGAAGACTCAGCAGACCAACATTGATTCTTTTTTACCGTTACCAGTACGCTTGCGAAGAAATTCGAGAGGAAGGTCATTAAGCCGAGGAAGAGGCAAGAGAAAATTCTCAGGGGAACCGTACAGCAAAAAAGGCAGACTGAGGGACTGAATAATTTAGTGTTTAATCTATCGGATTTATCGCTTTCAGATACTGACTATAACATACTCAACAAAGGCCTGTCATTTATACCTGCACGGGTTAGCAATATTTCAGATGTTTTGATTGATTTAAGAACTTTTGCTCGCAATTTGGCACTTAAATTGTTTTTTAAGAGAGGCCGGTCAAATACCAGTAATGAAGTTCAGCGGAATTGTTTTAAAAGAAAAAGTGTTTTTACACCTGCCATGCATCCCTATATTGAATGCTTCATCAAAACTTGTGAAATTGACTTATATAATTTTTATGCTAATTGTAGTGACTGTTCTCCTTCTGCTTTTTTAACATGAGTAAAGAAGAATGGGCATCCATTAATTCATTAATTAGGGATATGAAGGTCACCATCAGACCAGCAGATAAAGGGGGTGGCCTAGTACTGATGAACACCAAGGATTATGTTACATATATGAACTTATTATTACAAGACAATGCCACATATAAATTGATAGACTTAAAAACAGTTGAGAAAATGATATATCAGATACATCAGGAATTATATGACCTGATGATGTGTAGGCAAATTGATCATGAATTTTATTTATTTTTATTTATTGAACATCCCACAATACCTTACATTAAAGGTCTCCCCAAAATGCATAAGGGCACTTTACCTCCACATCTTCGACCTATAGTTGTAGGTAACAATTGGGTCACTGAGAACATGTCGATATATATTGAAAAAAGATTGAGACCACTTGTCTCTAATATACCTACCATACTTAAGGATTCTTATCAGCTCTTAGAAAATATGAAAAATCTTAGTTGTGTTATATCTGAATCCCATCTTTTAGTTACTTTAGATGTGAAAAACCTCTTCACTGCTATTCCCAACTCTTATGGATTGGATGCTATTAGAACTTTATTGAATAATAGTCAGAAATACAGTAACAATTAACAGATTTTATTGAATACTTTGCTTGAAATGGTGTTGAATAATAATGTTTTGACATTCAATGATTCCTTCTTTATTCAACACTGGGGGGTAGCCATGGGCACCCCTGCTCAATACCTACTAATTTAGCGGTTTATAATTGAGAGGTTTCTTGTTTATTTTCACATCAGACATATAGCAAAGTCCTTCTATACAGAAGGTTTGTAGATGATATACTACTGGTATGGGATGGTACGATAGAAGAGTTAAAAAACTTCATATCTGAATTAGAGAATACCACAGATTTTTTAAGATTCTCTATTGAATACTCAGAAACTGATGTTAACTTTTAGATTTAAATATCAAAAAGGATGGAAAAGGGGGGCTGACAACGTCCCTGTTCAGGAAATCATGCTGGAAGAATACTATGCTACAATACAACAGCATGCATCCTAGATTTATATTTAGGAATATAGTTAAAGGGCAATATATGAGGGTCAATAGACTTTGCCAAGATATAGATGAATGAAATAATGAATTTAATTTGTTAGAGAAATTATTCCTAGATAGGGGCTATGACCCAGAGATGATAGGCAGAATAAAAAATACTTTTTTGAATGGTATTGCAGAGATGGAACATATCCATCCAACATCTTTTAAATACACTCATACCAAGTATGATACATCTAAAGTCTGTTTTCAAACTAGCTTCACTAGTGACAACAAACATATAATAAATATCATCATGAAGAACTGGCACATTCTAACTGTAGATGAATAGGTTAAACAATTGGTAGGTATAAGACCTACTTTCACATATAGAAACATGAAAAATCTAAAGAGGATGTTATGTATTGAGAAAAAGATATCATCTCCAATACAAAGAAATGTTAACAAAAGTGACCCTGGGACCCATGCTTGTGGGAGATGTCAATTTTGTTCCTGGATTTCTAAAGAACAAATATTTATACATCCCAAACTACCTTATAGCTTTGAACCCAGATTCTCAGCTACCTGTGAAGACAACAATGTGATATACCTTGCTAACTGTGAGTCATATCCAGTTTTTTATACAGGGATGACCACGAGACGATTAAGAGATAGGATACAAGAACATCTCTATGCTATTAAAAAGGTAGATCAAAAGAATGCTCTAGCTAAACATGTCTTAGAAAACCCTGAACACAAGTTTAGATTCAGGGTGTTACAAAAAAGGGATTTGAGTATAAGAAAAGGTGACAACTTCAATGATTTAGAAAATTTGGAGCTTAGTTGGATTTTAAAACTTAGGGCTCAGTATTTTCCTGGATTGAATTCCTACATTAGTATCAGATCAGCTTTAAAGAAACGCAAGTATAAATAAATTAATAAAGTATTAAACATTAATATACATGACTTATATACATATTTATTTATTTATTTATATATACATTTTTTATGTATATTTGATTATGTTTATACATATTGTATTTATATTATTTTGTTATTTTTATATGTTTGATACATAGATTATGTTTATACTATATGCTGTAGTAATATGTCACATTATATAATATAAAGTTGACATATTTATTCATGTTTTCATTTAATCAGTACGAGATGCTCTCATATGGGTTAAATATCTAGGGAGCCTTGGATCTACAAGCAATGTGAACCATAACAGAGACATCTGATTAATTTATATATTTTAAGGTTGTTTTATTTTGGTAGTTTAGTGTTGTGTATATATACATTTCCTGACATTGTTCCTAAGGTCATATCATTGAATTCAGGGACATACTGCGATGGTTTTAGTTTTTGTTTTGTTTTTAGTTTAAATGTTAATATTATATCACTATATTATTTATATACACATGAAAAGTTTTTCTAACCATACAATGGAGTTTATGAGATGCTCAAGTAACTGAAGGAGTCAGCTTCACACAATGAATTAGTCAATTGTTTAATTGTTGAAATAATTAATTGTTTATTTAATTGTTTAATTGATTTTTTAACTTGTATATAAAGTCGTCAGAGATTCTTTATAATTAATCTGAAGAAGCGTGCCTTTTGGATGCACGCGAAAGCGCTCATTTTCTTGTTACAATAAAGACTTGGATTTTACTTCGTGGTGGTTCGACTCCTATTTCATACATTGTGTTCCTGTTTATTTCGTTTTTGGAGTCACCTTTGGGAGACTGGTTTGCTTTTCTTCATTATTTGCTTCATTTTGTGTGCTTTTGCCTGTCTCCACGCGATGGAAGATACATCACTTGAACTGGATTATATTCCTGAAAAAAATCTTTCCAACCAGAGATGGAACAGTTTTATTGAAAAAAGAGCGAATCCGCTATTAAATATGGAACTTTCTACCTCGATTAATCCAATCGAGCCAGGTGCTGTTAATATGCTGTCTGAGTTCAATTCTCTTTATAAAGAACTAGAGAATAATTTATATAAACTGTTCTGGTTAATCTGGCAGCGCAGGCACCTTGAAGCGTGTTTACACTTCAAGGTGATTCCACGAGGAATGAGGGTTCTGTGTATGCCTTCTTATGGCAACAGTCATCCGGAACTACTCAAGAACTGACAAAAGCTAAATTTGGATTTGAGTTTCAGTTACATTAAACTCCTTATTGAATATTTTTCTCCGATAGAGAATGAACTATCTGCTAAAACTGACACATTGTATAAAGACATAGCCAACAAATTTAAAGGGGACATGTTTTGCAGCAGATTGGACAATCTCCTTTGTCAGGTTGATGCCTATGGAGATAGACTTCAACAGGTTAAGCTCCGGAAGCTCCAGAGAGATCATCGAGATTTTACGAATGGCCAAGTGTTCGCTTGGCCTAAGAACACACAGGGTCAGGAGACCCACAGGATAGAAACAGTACCTCTCATTCATCCAGAGAGATCTTCCTTCAGCTACACCTGACATTTCCCCTTTAATTGATGCTTCTGTATCCAGCAATGCAGCACCGCATCTTTGGGCAGTTTGAGATAATGTAATACCTGAGAGTATGGATACCCCTCCACCCAATCAAATGTCTCTAAACTTACATCACGCAATGGGAGCGAAACCGAAGACTCAGCAGACCAACATTGATTCTTTTTTACCGTTACCAGTACGCTTGCGAAGAAATTCGAGAGGAAGGTCATTAAGCCGAGGAAGAGGCAAGAGAAAATTCTCAGGGGAACCGTACAGCAAAAAAGGCAGACTGAGGGACTGAATAATTTAGTGTTTAATCTATCGGATTTATCGCTTTCAGATACTGACTATAACATACTCAACAAAGGCCTGTCATTTATACCTGCACAGGTTAGCAATATTTCAGATGTTTTGATTGATTTAAGAACTTTTGCTCGCAATTTGGCACTTAAATTGTTTTTTAAGAGAGGCCGGTCAAATACCAGTAATGAAGTTCAGCGAATTGTTTTAAAAGAAAAAGTGTTTTTACACCTGCCATGCATCCCTATATTGAATGCTTCATCAAAACTTGTGAAATTGACTTATATAATTTTTATGCTAATTGTAGTGACTGTTCTCCTTCTGCTTTTTTAACATGAGTAAAGAAGAATGGGCATCCATTAATTCATTAATTAGGGATATGAAGGTCACCATCAGACCAGCAGATAAAGGGGGTGGCCTAGTACTGATGAACACCAAGGATTATGTTACATATATGAACTTATTATTACAAGACAATGCCACATATAAATTGATAGACTTAAAAACAGTTGAGAAAATGATATATCAGATACATCAGGAATTATATGACCTGATGATGTGTAGGCAAATTGATCATGAATTTTATTTATTTTTATTTATTGAACATCCCACAATACCTTACATTAAAGGTCTCCCCAAAATGCATAAGGGCACTTTACCTCCACATCTTCGACCTATAGTTGTAGGTAACAATTGGGTCACTGAGAACATGTCGATATATATTGAAAAAAGATTGGGACCACTTGTCTCTAATATACCTACCATACTTAAGGATTCTTATCAGCTCTTAGAAAATATGAAAAATCTTAGTTGTGTTATATCTGAATCCCATCTTTTAGTTACTTTAGATGTGAAAAACCTCTTCACTGCTATTCCCAACTCTTATGGATTGGATGCTATTAGAACTTTATTGAATAATAGTCAGAAATACAGTAACAATTAACAGATTTTATTGAATACTTTGCTTGAAATGGTGTTGAATAATAATGTTTTGACATTCAATGATTCCTTCTTTATTCAACATTGGGGGGTAGCCATGGGCACCCCCTGCTCGAATACCTACGCTAATTTAGCGGTTTATAATTGAGAGGTTTCTTGTTTATTTTCACATCAGACATATAGCAAAGTCCTTCTATACAGAAGGTTTGTAGATGATATACTACTGGTATGGGATGGTACGATAGAAGAGTTAAAAAACTTCATATCTGAATTAGAGAATACCACAGATTTTTTAAGATTCTCTATTGAATACTCAGAAACTGATGTTAACTTTTTAGATTTAAATATCAAAAAGGATGGAAAAGGGGGGCTGACAACGTCCCTGTTCAGGAAATCATGCTGGAAGAATACTATGCTACAATACAACAGCATGCATCCTAGATTTATATTTAGGAATATAGTTAAAGGGCAATATATGAGGGTCAATAGACTTTGCCAAGATATAGATGAATGAAATAATGAATTTAATTTGTTAGAGAAATTATTCCTAGATAGGGGCTATGACCCAGAGATGATAGGTAGAATAAAAAATACTTTTTTGAATGGTATTGCAGAGATGGAACATATCCATCCAACATCTTTTAAATACACTCATACCAAGTATGATACATCTAAAGTCTGTTTTCAAACTAGCTTCACTAGTGACAACAAACATATAATAAATATCATCATGAAGAACTGGCACATTCTAACTGTAGATGAATAGGTTAAACAATTGGTAGGTATAAGACCTACTTTCACATATAGAAACATGAAAAATCTAAAGAGGATGTTATGTATTGAGAAAAAGATATCATCTCCAATACAAAGAAATGTTAACAAAAGTGACCCTGGGACCCATGCTTGTGGGAGATGTCATTTTGTTCCTGGATTTCTAAAGAACAAATATTTATACATCCCAAACTACCTTATAGCTTTGAACCCAGATTCTCAGCTACCTGTGAAGACAACAATGTGATATACCTTGCTAACTGTGAGTCATATCCAGTTTTTTATACAGGGATGACCACGAGACGATTAAGAGATAGGATACAAGAACATCTCTATGCTATTAAAAAGGTAGATCAAAAGAATGCTCTAGCTAAACATGTCTTAGAAAACCCTGAACACAAGTTTAGATTCAGGGTGTTACAAAAAGGGATTTGAGTATAAGAAAAGGTGACAACTTCAATGATTTAGAAAATTTGGAGCTTAGTTGGATTTTAAAACTTAGGGCTCAGTATTTTCCAGGATTGAATTCCTACATTAGTATCAGATCAGCTTTAAAGAAACGCAAGTATAAATAAATTAATAAAGTATTAAACATTAATATACATGACATATACATATTTATTTATTTATTTACTTATACATTTTTTATGTATATTTGATTATGTTTATACATATTGTATTTATATTATTTTGTTATTTTTATATGTTTGATACATAGATTATGTTTATACTATATGTTGTAGTAATATGTCACATTATATAATATAAAGTTGACATATTTATTCATGTTTTCATTTAATCAGTACGAGATGCTCTCATATGGGTTAAATATCTAGGGAGCCTTGGATCTACAAGCAATGTGAACCATAACAGAGACATCTGATTAATTTATATATTTTAAGGTTGTTTTATTTTGGTAGTTTAGTGTTGTGTATATATACATTTCTTGACATTGTTCCTAAGGTCATATCATTGAATTCAGGGACATACTGCGATGGTTTTAGTTTTTGTTTTGTTTTTAGTTTAAATGTTAATATTATATCACTATATTATTTATATACACATGAAAAGTTTTTCTAACCATGCAATGGAGTTTATGAGATGCTCAAGTAACTGAAGGAGTCAGCTTCACACAATGAATTAGTCAATTGTTTAATTGTTGAAATAATTAATTGTTTATTTAATTGTTTAATTGATTTTTTAACTTGTATATAAAGTCATCAGAGATTCTTTATAATTAATCTGAAGAAGCGTGCCTTTTGGATGCACGCGAAAGCGCTCATTTTCTTGTTACAATAAAGACTTGGATTTTACTTCGTGGTGGTTCGACTCCTATTTCATACACTCAGTGCAGATGGTACTGCTTGAATGTCCATACTGTTCTATATGTGTAATTTTATTCTATCCATAGTTAATGACTTCTAATGCATAGTAATATAAACTCTATGAAGTGTTGAATTGTACTATGTTTGCCTTTTATATCTGTAACATTTGTTAAACTTATGTTAAACTTGTCAACTTTGTAATGCTTGTGGAGCTTTTCTCCCTGGGCCTCCACTGCAAATGGGTATCTGACCCAGTGGACTTTCCTGGTCAACAAATGCCAATAAGTAAATAAATAAACAAATAGGCAACTTTTGCAAATACATTTTAATACCAGCATCTGTACAAATTAGTGTGACAGTCAAATGGCATAAGGTTATTTACAAAACGTCAGCCAGTTATGCTGGCATATGCCACACATGCACTGTCACTTTTCCTGATACAGCTGGCAATACCTCACAATGTCACACCATGTACAATCAGTTGTATAAGTGTATAAACTCAGATGTTCCAGAGAGAATCAAAGCCAGAAGCCCGTGTAAAAACAAGCTGCCCTGGTGGACATTCAGCATCAACAAACTTTATAACAAATGCAAAAAAGTTGCTGTCTAAAAAAACCGGGATGGGGCCCCAAAAACGAAAATGCACCCTCCTCAGCCTCAACAGGCAAATAAGACATGTCAGATCCTCTAAGGGTAACTTTGAGAAAAACTTAGCAATCACAGCCAAGGAAAACTATAAGGCATTTTACAGCTACGTACGCAGTCTAAAAGGTAGGACCCAAGCATGTGCCGAACTAGTGACTAACAGTATCACACACACATTGATTCTGCAGTGATGGCAAACCTACTGGTGGCCAGATCTGGTGAAAATTTCACTCCCTTATCCTCTCCAAATGTATCCCAAACCTTGCCCAAACCACCCCAACCCTACATACCAAAAAGCAGGTAATTAAAACCTTGTCTAAGGCAAAAAACACAGCCTCTATGGGACCAGAAAGCATCTCAGACTGTTTTGTAAATAACCTAAAACATGAACTATTATCAACATTAAGTACCCTATTCATTCACAGCCTAACCACAGGCTATGTTAGTGTGGAATGGAGAACAACAACAGTTATTCCTCTCCACAAAGGTGGCTTAGCAACAGACCTAGGGAATTATAGCCCAATAAGTCTGACTAACCTCATCTGGAAAGCCATGGGGCTCATAAAGACATAGGTGAACACCAAACCCTGGATCTGACCCAATATGGCTTTGTCAAGGGCAGATCCTGCCTGTTAAACCTAGTGGATTTCTTCAACAATGTGACCTGGGCCATTGAAGAGGGCAAATCTGTGCACACAGCATACCTTGACTTGGTCAAAGCCTTCGACACAATTCCACACTCAGGCATTATTGATAAACTTAGCAAACTGAATGTAAATGCCTTTGTTGTAAGGTGGGTTGTGACTTGGCTTACAAGCCAGTCACACACTATCAAAGTGGGTGACTCCACATCAAGCAGCAGACCTGTCACCAGCGGGGTGCCACAAGGGTCAGTGCTGGGCTTCCTAGTGTTTGGTATATACTTCTCAGAAGTTCAGGCTAATACTTAGGGGCTGCAGCTGACCAGGTTTGTGGATGACTGCAAACTGGATGGAATTATCGAATCCCCAAATTATGTCAGCATACTTCAGGAGGGTCATACGCAGATCAGTGACTGGTGTCTTAGTCATGGTCTCAAACTAAATGCAAAGAAATGCATCATCATTCCCTTTGGTAAAAATAATATCCCTTCACACTATCAAATTAACAATACCCTATGTACCTACGAAGTGGTAAGGGATCTGGGATCACAAGTAGACTGCGACCTTAACTTTGATCACCATGTGGCTACTCTAGTAAGGAAGGCTTTCTATGCAGCACACTTGATTAGCAAAGGCATCACTGCTGGAGCAAAGGAGGTTATAAACCCCCTATACTCATTACTAATCAAGTCCATAATTGAGTATAAAGTCTTTATTGGCATGTACCATACAAAGCACCTGCAGCAATTGGAGAGATCTCAGAGGTTTCTAACAAAGAAGATCAAGGGACTCCAGCACATGCCTTGCACAGACCATCTAAAGTCCCTGTCACTATACTCATAGACTTCTTAGGGGAGACTTATGCCTGGCTTGCAGAACAATCTCCAACTCAAACCTAATGAATTTGCTGCACATCAAAATGGGACTAGAGCTACCCATTCCAGGGACCTAAATATGACCTGCAACTTGAATAGGATGTGCTGGAGGGACAGATTTTTCTCCCAGAGAATGACACGTCGTTGAAATAGGCTGCCAACTCATGTGAAGCAGAGCACCTCTATAACACTGTTCAAAAGGAACCTGAACGAGTAGATGAGTGGATCACCATAAATTCTTACCATTGATATTACTCGCAACCCTCCTGGACACGGGCAGTCATTACTAAATACAACCCTGTGTATTGACTAGAGTATCTATGGTATTACATTGGGATGAAATTGCTAGGCTTGAAATGATCTCTGAGTCAATAGCCTAGTAACCTCTTATGATCCTATGATCCTAGGAACTTCAACAAAGGATTGGGGAATTAAATGCAAAACTGAAGGCACATGGGATGAAACTAAGTACAGATAAGACAGTGGTAATGGCAGCAAATTGGGTAAATCAGAGAAGCTGAGAACTGAGATATAAGTGAAGATAATGGAACAGGTTAACAGCTTCAAGTATTTGGGAGTGTTGGTTGAGAAGAAGGGAAGTGTGAATGAAGAGGTTAAAACTAGAATCAGGGGGGCTGCAGCCAAATGGCATAAAGTGTCAGAGGTGGTGTATGTCAGAAGAATGCCAAAGAAGCTGTAAAGTAAGGTGTATAAAACAGTGGTGTGACCAGCACTACTGTATGGTACAGCAACCTGGGCAGTAAAGGCAGAGTAGATGAAGAAACTAGAGGTAATGAAAATTAAGTGCCGAGATGGGTGGTAGGATGCACACTGTGGGGCAGATGAAGAAATGAGGACATAAGAGCAGAAGCCAAAGTAGCACCAGTTACATAAAATATCAAAGAGAACAGATAACAATGGTTCAGGCACATGTGCAGATGTGCAGAAAAGCAGAAGACAATCTGGTGAAGAAAATTTGGGACAGACAGGAAGTAAGAGGAAATGAGACCATCCAGCAAAGAGGTGCATGGATTGTGTGAGAGAAGATATGTGACAGTCAGACATGAGTGTCGAAGACGGCAGGAGTGTGGCATTGAACCAAGAGAGATGGTGACAGTTAACATGACACTCTGACTCCATGTAGAAAAATGGGAAAAAGGGGGATGATGATGATTTTCATTCCACTGTGTAACAGGATTTTACCGCAGTATTCATTGCATCTGAATACAGCTGATTGCATGTCAGACTACTCCTTTAGGCCTAAAGATTTATTTGTAAACCAAACTATACATTAGTAAATTGACATGGAGTGACTCTTTCCTTTTGGATGGAACCTGACATCAAAAAAATTATGCAGTCTGCATTACTTATTCAGACAAAGAGTAGATCCCGTTCTGTCCCCAGAGCACCTCTCAATTACCATATTTACCAATATTAAAAGATGCACATTACCAAGTGCTAACTCCCAAATGCATGTTGCTATCTTTGTGAGGGATGTACCAGGAGTAATCAATAAAAAACAGAGCTGGGGTTACTGAAAGCCTGTGGACTGTATTTCAATAGAGTTGTCAAGCTCAGAAAACCATTAACAAATTCTCTCAGGAGCAGGTTCTGTAGCTTCCAAAACACACAAATGCTGCAGTACTGCTCCAAATAAGCTTTATTTTAATTAAATGGTTTTGTCTGAAAATTTCGCCAGATTTACATTTTTATATTAACACTACATTTATTCATTTGCAAGGTATTCAAATGAGAGAATGCCTCAACTCTTATTTTTTATTAATTGCTATAATATAGGATTAGAAATCAGTCTCTCTGTTCTACATGTCATTTCAGTCAGTCTACTGTCCCATATTGCACTTCACTATAAAAAAATACAAAAAAATTAATTTTTGTCTGTGAGGGGTTTTACTTGTCTCATGCCCCTATAGAGGAGAAGACTTTCTACTTGTGAAGAATAATTTTCTAACTCTAAATCACTGCATCTCAAGGAAGAGAACAAATTCTTTGGCATGTGGGTTCTGTGCTCATCCTGTCATCTTTGTCAAATATTCTGCTTTATCAAGCACAAATCTCTTCATTCTAATGGACATCATGTTTTAGGCATACTGCTATGAATTTTTGCCCTCAGGTTTACAATTGCTCTTTGTAGATTTTACTGTCTAACACCTTTATATGTGTTATTTTCTAAAGTAAAAAAGTACTCATCTTTGCAGCCTTCGGTTATGATTTTTATAACCAGAGTTATGATTCACATTACCCCCTGGTGGGCCTTTAACTTTGGAGATTTTTAATATTTTTGCACTAGATTTGCAGTGCATCACTGTCACGAGGTTAGCTGAAAAAAATGCACTCAGTGTGTTCACAGTGGATCAGAAAGATGTGATGTATGGTTTACAGCAGGTAAGAGGTGGATGTGATTTAGTGAAAATGATTTACCTACTGATTAGTCAGTAAGGATTAGAGTGATTGTACTCTGGCTTTGTTACAGATTAGGCAATAAAGTGCTTTATAAGAGCAACTGTGATGCCTTTAATGTATAATAAAACAGTTACTGTATTTTTATCACCTAATTTCAATAAGACGTATAAGAGCACATTTAAAGTCACACCTGGAAAATTAATGGACAACTTGCTGGCATGTACAGAGATGAGAAAATAAACACTGTGAGAAAATAAACTGCAAGCCTCCCAGAGGCTTCAGTGATGTTATGGTGGAAATGGTGAAAGCAAGAACATTTAAATGCAGAGAAAAATCATATTATTTAAACCACAAGAGACAAAAGTTATATCAGGAGAGATACAGGTTTGGGAAGGAGGAGTTTTCAGCTAGTGTAGCCACAAGATACAGCAAAGGATTTATTTGTTGTTTGCAGTTTACACAGAACAGCTGAGAGAGAATTCTAAAAGCCTAGGAAGGAGTATAATTTGATTCTGGATTGGTTAGTGAATGATATGAAATGTAGGAAGGTTATCAATAAATGCATTTAGGCAGCCTGAAAGCAAGACAGGCTGTGAAGAAAGTGTTTCTATGTTGAACATTTAGTCACTTCATGAAAGGACAAAGTAGTGGTATGCTTTGGGGGGACAGAGGACAATACACATATTTTGTTGATCAAGGTTTGGAGATAATGAAACCAAAAAACAGGAGGAGATAAATTCAGGGGATATGACATGTTTTGACTGATGGAGTAGTTTCCACTGTGCGGACTGTATCCCAATAACATGGCACACATAATAAGTCAGGTGTTTTTGTTTTTCTATACTTAACTACAGTAACACTGCTGAGGCATTTGGTTCTCCAGTTTGGCTTTTGGCTTGGGTGCCTTGTGTACACCATCTTCACAGCCTCCATTTGTCCATATGGAGTTTGCTGGGTGCAATGGTTTCTTCCTATATCAGAAAATCTGGTATAGGTGAATTGGTATTCCTTGAAAACTTCCAGTAGTGTGCACACAGTATGTGTGTGCATGCATACGTGTGTATGTGTGTGTGTGTGTGTGTGTGTGTGTGTGTGTGTGTGTGTGTGTGTGTGTGTGTGTGTGTGTGTGTGAGCATGCATACGTGTGTGTGTGTGTGTGTGTGTGTGTGTGTGTGTGTGTGTGTGTGTGTGTGTGTGTGTGTGTGTGTGTGTGTGTGTGTGTGTGTGTGTGTGTGTGTGTGTGTGTGTGTGTGTGTGTGTGTGTGTGTGTGTGTGTGTGTTTGTGTGTGTGTGTGTGTGTGTGTGTGTGTGTGTGTGTGTGTGTGTGTGTGTGTGTGTGTGTGTGTGTGTGTGAGTATGCACAGAGACTGAGAGATTACACACATGTCCTGCTATGGGCTGGTGCCCTGTTCAGGGAGAGCTTCTATGGGGTACTCTCATTCAGTGTCAGGATACATTCTAGATCCCCCATAACACTGCCTGAATTATATGTGTAAGCAAAGAATGAATGAATGAATGAATGAATGAATGAATGAATGAATGAATGAATGAGAGAGAGCAAATTAATAATAATTCTGTGAGTTAGTGGCTTCTTAGTCTGCCTCTGAAACAGTGCTGATATATTTTTTTTACTGGATGACCCTGATAATTTCTAATTATAAGCTAATAAAATGTCTTGATATTGTAGAAAATTTAAATGTGCCATGTAAGTAACTAAGTTGTAGAGTTGTGTTAATTATTCAAAACTGTAGTGCTGTTTCCATTTTCAGACCATCCCCACACTCTTGTTTAGGTTAAACGTGCCCATATAAACCTAGCAACTATCTTCCTTCATCTGTAACTAGCAGTAGTTACAGCTGTAGCTCCTTTCTAGTTTCCAGACTGTCTGCACATTCTTTGCATAGGTGTTAAAACTTCCCCCTACAATTCTAACTACTCTTTTCCTACAGATATAAGATTGCCTGTATTAATAAACCTACATTGCTTGTATGCCCCACACTTAAACATACCAAGTACACTAAGGACTTTTTCCAACCAAGGGTATCTTCAACTCAAAAAAACAAACTGTGGTCCTAATCCAAGTGTATTACATACATCCCCACTCAATATTATAATAGGCCAATCTTGTCTAATAATGTTTTGCATAGTCTTCACATCACTGGACTATCCTAGGCAGAGTGCCATAGAGTATTGTGACCCTGTACTGTCATCCTTTTTCCTGTTCATGCCACACAAAAGGATAGGGCAAAATTTGTGGGTCTCCTAGTAGTCACTTTTGTAATACTATCATCCACCAAACTTGTGGGTTAACCCCTTTCTAGAAACATATTTTTTAAAAATTACACTCCATAACAAATATATCATCATTTGATATCCTAGAAATCATTACAGAGTGCCCTTTCACTATATTCCTTTTCATCCAGAGTGGGTAATTAGGTAACTGCAGGTAGGAGTTGCTTTTTCTGTACACATTGGAAGATATTCCTCTTTCATTTTGACTTTCGCTAAGTTCCACATCCAAAAATTAATAAGATTATAAGAACAAGTAAGTGTAAATATTAAAAAAGTGGTAGATGTGTTTAAATCATTCATAAAAATAGTTCATCCATAGTACCAGACCACACAATAGAAATGCCATCCAAGAATCCCACATCTATATTAATAAACCTAGCCATTTCTGATGATAAAACTATCTCCTTTTTCCCATGTGTAAAGGATGAAATTGGCAAAAATCAGGTCTGATGTTGACCACATAGCTACTCCTGATACCTGATTAAATAAAATACTCTTGAAGAAAAAGAAGTCATTTTCAAGGATGGTTTCCATACAGTCACAGATTAAATCAGCATCCTCTACCTGCAGAAATTGTGATTCATAAAGCATATCCCTAAAGCAAGATAGACCTAATTCATGGGAGATAACTGGATACAGACTCTGTATATCAGCTGTGGCAGACAAATTTCCAATGTCAATCTTTGTAGTGTGTAATGAGTCCAGGAGGTACCAGGAGTCCTGAAGGAGTATACAGAAAAAGTCTAAAATGCCTTTCAATGTTCTATCCACCAACACTGTTAGTGTCTCTGTTTTGCTCCCCTTTAGCTGAAATTAAAGGTCTAAATGGAGAGTCATTTAGGTGCTTATGGGGTTTTGGAATCCCAAATATATGAGGTGTTGTTGGATTTTTGACTTACAAGTATTGGTATGAGGAATCCAGAATAACTTAATTTAGTCTTAGATCATCCGGCAATAAATCTATGTTATTATAGTCCACTTTCATTTCTTTCACATACACTTGTTTATGAAATCATCACTGTTAAGTATCAGGTTAATTTTGTCACCACATTTATCAGAATTCATACAAAACGACCCTGCCTACATTTATCAGGTTTCATAATATGAATAAGTACCATCCTGACAAAGTCATTTAAGGATGGCACTTTCAGCATTTGTGAGGTTCCTATATGTTTTCCCCTGCTTGTTGTTCAGCAGACACCTATTGTCTCTTTCGGGGTCTATATTACAAGTCCGAAGACGCATCCTTTCGATTGCGTCTTGGTCGAAAATAAAAGGCTGAAAACACAAAATATCGAAGCAGCTGTTAAGCAAATTCTTTCCCTGGGAAAGAATTTACTTGGCCTCTTCGGTACTTTGCCGTTTATGGCACTGTAGTGTGGTCTCGGAGTTGGTATATTTAAGTAGGGGGGTGTAGGGAGATAAGCCCCCCACTTAATGTAATGTTTGAAATTGTTTTTTTTTTTTTTGTTGGAACAGCAATTTTTTTCCCTTGGAGAAAAATTGCTGTTCTGACACTTCGACATTGTTAGCTTTCATTTACATAGGGTTGATTAATCACTGTTCGCTTTTTTAAGCATTCAGTGATCTAATATAGACCCGTCTCTTTCACATCTTTTTTCAAACAAAGCTAATAAAGGTAGAAGTGGTGAGTTGGAGGTGTTGCACCTTCTTATGCATATTAAGTAGTTGCATGTTACTGTATTGGTTGGAGTTTGCCTGGTGTTTTATTTGTCTGCGTATTGGCAATTTGAACTACAGGCTGATTTATTAGTCATGTTCTTGTGATTTGAACTACCCCATGTCTTTACAGGACCTGTTTCATAATAAAGTACATACTTCTGACTACTCCAATGGAAGGGATAAGTGTTTTTGGACCTTTAAATGATTATTTACCTTCATTACTGACAAATTTTCTACTGCAGTTGTCTCCATACATGGTCCCTGCTGAACTACAAGCTTACCGTTCTGTGACCAAATGTCCAACTGGTTCACCTAATGGAGCAAATAGAAAAAGGACTTATACTGAAGCAGCCACTTCCAAACCCAAACTTACACCAGGGCAGTAGAGATCTATGTCCCAAGGATATTAACTTTGCTAACATTTTGAAAGCTAACCCATTATTAGATTGGGCTGATAATCACCCCTTAACTGAGAAAAAAAAAAACAATTAAGAAATAAACTGAAAGACAAACTAAAGAAACATTTTCATTAAAATCTCTCCTAAAAAGCGACTGTGTGCTCATTGGGCTTGCATGGTTAATAAATAAGTATTATTCTTACTATTAGAAAAAATAAAAAAAATAGCACTTGATGAAAAGGAATATGCTGACAAAGCAGCTTACCCATTTCCCCAGGGTAAGAAAATAGTTGACAATTTAGAATAGAAGCCCCAGGAAGGGTTCTTCTTCTTTTCTTTGTACTCAGAGGGAAGCTTTGTAAACTCTAGATAAATTTCGGAATCAGATAATGTGGAGCTTGTTAATGATGAGTCAAACCATTTTTTTATATTACCAGGGCTACAGAGAAACATGACAATAGCTCAGATTAACTGTAATCACTATGGCAACATTTTGTATGGCCAAGTCTAGAGATGGCAGGAGGCGTGTACGTCACTCTGTAGGACAGTGTAATTAGAGAAGATCAGGGTAAGTAAATGCTTGTGAATTGTCAACCTATTGGCATATTAATATTAGTGCCCTAAAAATGACATGAGTAGTTTACACTTCCATGATCAGATGCTTTTTATAAATGTTAATTTACTAAAACTGTGGCTTGCAACAACATTTTATTTGTCCATAAAAAAGTGTTTGCATACACAAAGATGCAAACACTTTTTTATGTAAAAATAAAACTTTGTTTGTTTACTTTAGACATGAACTTTAAAGGCTGTAATTTTAACAAGAACCTACGCTTGAGCACTGTAATCTGCAGTATGCACACTGTTTACATGTGTTTTTATGGGCTAATGCATCTTCATCAACTTGTAAGACATACAATTCCTACTTAGTAGTAAAAAGAATTGAGCAGTACAACATGCATGTTGTATGCTGGGCCCCTGCCTAAAGTGTGGTGGCTAGCTCTGCTCACCCATTTTGTATGTATACTTGGTATGTTTAAGTGTAGGGCATGGGCATGCAGGCAACGTAGGTTTATTAATACAGCCACTTTTGTGTCTGCAGGAGATAAACCTACAGTATTGTCTTGCAAAGTGTGATACAATTGTGCCACTAAGAGTGTGGTATCTGTAGCAACATGTTTATCATGTTCTGAGTTGCATATAGGAAAAACTGATAAAGGTCTCAAAGTAAGGATTTATCAGCATGTTTATACTATTAAAAACAGGATTAGAATAATGCTTTAGCTAGAGTTGTGAAGATGTGCCCTGATTTTAATTAAGTTTGTCTTTTTTATACAGGAAAATGATAAATGTAACCCCAGAGGTGGGGACTGGACTAATCTTCTACTGAGGAGGGAATTGTTTTGGCAAATAACTTAGAATGCTGACCAACCTCCAGGTATTAGTGAAACTATCTCTATAGCTTGTACATTGAAATTCAAGCAAATGAATAATAAGTTGTATTTCCATAACACATAATGTGTCTGTTCACTATATAAGGAAGTATGTCTTGCTGCATTTATTCATTCTGAAGAAGTCTGTATTATGAAAAGACAAAAGTGCTCAAGCCTGCTAACTAAAGGTTAGTGTGTTGGACGGAATTTGCCTGGTACTGTTAACCCTGTGAGCTTCTTGATTAAGTTATCAAACACTGCACTTATCTTGTACACTTGAATGCATTTAGACATACCTGGGGATTCAATAAACTCTGTGTAGGCTTAGCACAAAGACTACATGGAGTTTACATATTTGTGGGATGAGCAGCAGCGCTAATTGCATAATCATAACGCGCACTGCACTTACACGAATATAAGTAAGGTTTTGTGGCCAGCAACAGTGTTCTTGGCCAGGAAACCATGTAAAGCAGCACAAACACATTTAGACATGCAGACAAGTTTACCTATGGGCAAACATTTTCTGCGAGATTGCGTAGACAGCCACAATGACCACCAGGTCTATAATTATGGCAATGACTGCAGTACTAACACATTATAGAAAAGTGTACTCAGTGCAACATACACTACAACATGTTTTTCCCATACTGAAATAAATATTTTGTGGTGATCATCAAGGGTACATAGACTGCATTATAAATACACTAGTCTGGGGAAGTGTGTGTGTATTGAAAAAGGCCACAGACATAAATGGTAGGAATATAGAAAGGGGAAGAAGACAAGTGAAACATGGTAATATACACCAGATAAGGGCATGTCAATGTATGTACACCCCAAAGACAAGACAGTTGTAGCATGAACAGTAATCACATACATATATAGTACAGTACATAGTGCTGTTTAGCCCTCCCCTGTGTGGTTATATTCATATCATCACAGTTATTGTATATTATGTTACTATCGCACAAGGTCACATAGCAGTGGAGATGATTGGCTATGATATAAACACCCTGACATGGTCATTGTAGAGGACATTTAGCAAGGGCAGTATATACAATAGGAGGTATGTGCATATTATGAAGATGTGCAAAATTAATTGCTTGAATATAAATGTAATGTCAGCATAGGTCCCAGTCAATTGGGACACATAGCAACATGGACAACAATAGACAGAAGCACGCACAACCATTGACCATATCAGAGTAATACCACCATTAATCTGAGACACTGACATAAAATATGTGATTGCGAGTTATTACACATGTTCTGCATCAACACACTTGTACAACTGTAATGATTTGTCAGTAATCTATAAGGGGAATCCAGCACAACTTCCTCAAAAATTACCAATTTTAGAAGGTGTTAAGAAGGACACTGTTACACCTGTAGTTTAATTTATAAGCAATCCTGGCTAGTTGGGAAGTTTGCATGACACATTTATGCCACAATCCACACTTTTAAGAATGTAACACATGACATCAATGTTGTCAGTGAGTTGTGTATTTATTGGGTGCATCACAGCAAAATGTATCACTTGTGCATCTTGTATAACACCTTATAGGAAAGTCTGCACTGTCAACTCCTAATGGTTATGCATCACAAAGGATACTTACGTATGACCAAAAAGATGTGTGGAAGCTCAATGTGGCAAAAGTGATACACTTGAGTAAATCATCCTTGGAAGATATGTGGTGAGGTGCATGCAAAAGTGAGCATTGTACTCAATCATTGGTGTGATGAGGACTGAGAACAATGGGACTGTAATGTCCTTTGATATGGATGTCCTGTCCATACTCAGGGGTTGTGCTACATACAAGGGATTTGTCACCACTGTGGGCACATGCTGGTGTAAGTTTCACTGACTGTCTACTTGATTACTCAGGTAATGAATGCACCATTTGGTCTACTCATAGGGTGTTCTGTCATTACTGCAATTATCCTGTGTATTTGCTTTCAAAAGGGACTAATTATGATTTTCTTCATCTTTTTTATCTCCATTGTCCTGGCAACAATCATTTGTGTGTGGTAATACTTCCTACAGTGCATCAATAGCGTTCTGGGATTCAATAATTGTCCACAATTTGCAGTCATCCACAAAGATGGTTAGAGAAAGTATGTCAAAGTTTATCTTGACTTCTGAGTGTTAAATACTTAACAGGAAAGGGCCTAGTATAGACCCTGAGGTATGGACCTGGTCACTTACAAGAGTCTTGCTAGAGCTGAGTTCACACACTTTGACATTATTGTGTCCTGTCTGTGATCTGTCTACTCACTTGGTGACATAGGTGTTTATGCCCACTTGAGATATTTTGTCTGTAGTACATGAGTGTGGATTTGTGTTAAATGCCTTGGCCAGGTCAGGTCATGTGGAATGACAGTCTTTTTCTCATGCATGCCCTTGTTGACCTTCTTGAAGACATCAACCAGATCTAACAGACATGATGTAGCCATAATGAATCAAAAGTTGGTTGAGTACACAGTCGGGAGATTACCTGTGTCCTTCTTGATAAGTTCTATGATGAGTATTTGGTCTGCCTCACAGATGAGGAGAGTCAGGATTATGGGTCTATAATTCCCTGCATCAGGTGTTGTCCCCTCTTATTCAGATAGATGACTGTTGCTGTACAACCTTCTGCCAGAACACAGGCTGTCTGAAGGCTGTGTTTAAGTAGGGATCCAAGTGTGCCTGTTATATCAGGTTTTAAGTTATTGTATAGACATACTGGGATGATGTCAAGGTCCACTGATTCTATGATTTTAGCCTTAGACAGTACACAGATGAGCTGCTCTCCTGAGAAAATAAACTGAGTAATGTTTGCATATATCCTTTGGATTTTGAGACAAAGTGTCAGCTTGTAGATTGTCTATTTTCTCCTTTTGAGTATGGATGGTGGCATCCACAAACAGATCTGCACTTAGCTGTATATTCCCATTAACATTTCACATTTATTTAGAAAATTGGTTTGTGACAACACCTCCAAATACAACCTTGGGTATGCATCACATGCCACACAGTGGTACTGTTCACAGTCATACAACTCTACCTACGTTGTGTAATTACATTAATTATACATAATTTGCCTATATGTTTTTCATTGGAATGCTGTGTTTGAGTGGCCTGATACCATACATGGACACATTGCAAATGAGTTGATTGTGGCTCATGTAGAACAGTTACTGACAGAAATGTTGACAGCCACACAATGCTGCTGGGGGCCACATCAATAATCTTTGGTAACAGCAACACAATTATGCATACAATGAATTCCACAAAGCTGCAATTGAATCAAAACTTGTTATATGTTTGTGTATATAACAGCATTACAAACTGAGGATGAAACAAAATGTATGTGCCCATGTAATCAGTATGGCATTATATTGATGCATGTCACAGAACATTTAATATTGGTAGGTATACACACTCACACATGTGCCATATTGCAAGTGTCAATGTGACAGTTGAATGAGAACTGTGTAGAAGGTTGATATGCTCAATTACAAAAACACATGCCTTACTAAGCCAACAATATACATAATATCATCCCATGTCTACAGTTCTCAGGAGGTATATTACTAAAACTGTTATGGAAGGAACATGTAATCAAATGGCAGCAACAGCCATCAATAAATTACCTCACATCACAGTTTGTAATACCTTCTTGTAGAGCTACTATACATCCACACCTCAACATAGGACATGTGGATGACAGCAACATTGACATGTGAAATGTTCACAGGGTCATAGGACATTACTAGGCTAATGGCCAACATCATATCAAATCTTAGCCATGTATACCATGTAAACCAAAATTGCTTATATCCTTCAGATGAGGATATTCTCCAGTCTTCTGCAGAATGATCTTATGTGGACACGGGAAAAATGAGATGTTGGATTCATGAGGCTATGTTAAAGGTTCTCCTAAGTGGTAGTTAAATGAAAAGAGATGCAAAAGATCATACAATGACCATAATATACCATCAACCACACTCACAGCAGTTGACTGGGTCTGATTTGAACATTAAACTTGTGTAGGTATAGAAGCTGTATTCCACACAGTGTAAGATTAGCATCACCACATATGTCAGGCTTTAACACTGTCACTGTGCACTTTACAGAGGATGATAGCATTATTGTATGCTGAGAAGAAAATGTTGAGAGGAGTGTCTGACAAAGATGTGGAGTCACATCTCGGTGTAAAATTATCTCAAAAATATTATTTGAATGAACACATACTCAAGTTGACTACTGTCAGGTTACAACCACTAACTATCTAGTTACAGAAGCTAGAGAACACAGTGCTTAACATTAGTGCCGCAGCACAAATTTTACTTAAATAGTATCAGAGTGCAATTTATAGAGAATGACATCATCAGTGTATGTTAAAAAGACATTTGGAGGAGTGTATGACATAGCTATGGATGCACAAGCCACTCTAAAATTGTCACCAGACAGATTGTTGAATGAACACACAAACATCAATAAACAATGTAACGATAGCAGTCAACAATTATGGCAATACTTGAATAATCTTGATCATATAAGTATAAAAAAAGTTTTTTATACTTATATGATGGTGATTCTTCAAGTATTGCCATAGTTGTTGACTGCTATTGTTACATTGTTTATTGGGACTTATGTATCAGTTGACTGTAGTGAGATTAAAACTCCTACCTATCTACAGAGCACAGTACTTAACACAAACTACAGCACAAGTCTGTCTTTTATATTGTCAGACAACACTTTATACCTGATAACATCAGCAGTGTCTGGTAAGAAGAGGTTGGCAGTAGGAGTGTCTCACATGCTGTTCTAAAATGGTCTCCAGAATGTGAACTAACTGAACAGAAACACACACATATCAGATGACTGCAGTGAGAATAGAACCCCTACATAACTATTTACAGAACTCATTACTTATTGCAAGTGCCACAGCACAAGTCCGACTTTTATCTGTAATTGGACAACTTATAGTGGATGACATCATCACTGTATGTCTGGGCGAAGGTGTTGGGAAGCCTGTATAAGATGAATGTGTTGGCATGTATGACTGTCAAAATATTTGCTCTCCATGGGACTGGATTGCTGACAGAAGGATACAGCATATGTCTCAACTGTCCAAATTTTTGCCTCATATTTTTGATATGTTCCTCAAAAATGTAAAGTTTTCTGGCAAATTATTGAGGATTGAAGTGTCTAAATAATATTAAATAATGACAATAGTCTCTCTCTCTCTCTCTCACACACACACACACACACACACACACACACACACACACACACACACACACACACACACACACACCAGTTAAATGCAGTGAGATTAGAACCCCTACCTAACTAGTTATACAAGCTAGAGAATACAGTAGTTAAGTCAAGCACCACAGCACAAGTCAGACATTTATGCTGTTGCTGGACAATTTATAGTGGATGGCATCATCATTGTGTGTCTGAGAGAAGATGTTGGCGGGCCTGTATGAGATGGATGTGTAGGCATGTATGACTGTAAAAATATTTGTTCTCCATGGGACTGGATTATTGATAGTAGGATACAGACTCATGTTCTTTTGACTATGCACACACACTTACACATGCATACAGACACACAAATAATGTGGATATTCTGGTAAGTTAACCCATACATAAATATTTTATTCCCATCTGCTGAACACAGGTAGTTAATAACTGCACCATCACTAAAATACGCTTTTGCCTTGGCATACTGGTCTTTATAGATGATGACATCATCATTATATAATGTAGATAACATATCTTGTTATGAGAGTGGTGTTCAAAATGTGGAATTTGTATTTTCTATTGCAGTTCCAATGTGCAAGCAAGTATACTTTAAAAGACAGTTTCTCAAACTAAATGCAATAAGCTGTCAGGAATGCATGCTGCTGAAGTGAGGCATATATATCTGTTTATCAACATGTTGTGTACATTATACATTAACAGCCACAGACACACACACACACACACACACACACACACACACACACACACACACACACACACACACACACACACACACACACACACACACACTTTTTGTGATCAGCATAGATGTAGCTCTGGATGTATGTGTGTGCATATTTGTGATGAATTGATGTCCACATTAAGACATGTATAAGACAATCTCAATGTCTACTGTTTCTCTCTTTTCTAATTTCTCCAAGTCTTTTGAATTTTTAATACTATGATGGGAATAGACCCCATTCCTAAATCAAAGAATCATTAAAGTTCATGAAATTAGTATTGTTATAATCTTTGATGTTAGCCTGAAGTGCTCTTTGCAGCACCCACAGTGTGCCCAAAATAGACTCCTTCTGCAATTCATATGGAGTTTCATGTATTGGTAACATAATACAACTGTAAATTCTTTTTTATAAGACCCGTTGCTCCTACTGCTATTGGAACTGTCTAGGTATCCTTCTTCCACATTGCCCTAGTTTCTGCCTATTGTCAGTATAAAGCTTTAGATGATGTAGCAAGGTAGTTGTGCTATTTATTTTTGCAGTGCAGTTGACATTTGGGAACTACTACTGACATATCCATTGTCAAGTGCATGGTTGAAGAGCACATATGAGTCTGACTAAATATGTGTTCAGTCACTAACAAGTGCCTTCCCTTTCTTTTTTTTTACGTGAATTTTAATGGGATGAACACTAACTGGGCATTAAACATACTAATACATGACAATCAGCTCTTTCCACAGTGCTCCATTGAGCAACTGGTTTGCATGATTGATGGCAAAGTGTTTGCACATGTGAGCTTCACATTTAATGAATACATCTTGAACTTGGGAATTACCTATGCCTATAAGCTAGGGCAGAACTAGCTGCCAAACACTATGGTGTTCATAGAGTAGTTTATACTGGAAATATTCTGTCATAACTTCTATAATATGAAGGACTACAGCTATTGCCTTCCCTGTTTGCACAGAGTTAAGCAATGAACAAATGTGGTTCTCTGCTTAAATGGGAAAATAATAATATTTCTGTTTCAACTTCTGTCTCACAAATACGCAAGTTGTAAGGTGCATCCATCACCACTTTGGACAGCACTAAGTATAAGAAATACACGTGCTGTTTCCACTGTGGCAGGAGGTGTAAGAGCAGTGAACTTATTTTTACAGCACAGATTGCACAGGGTTTGAATACAGGTCAAGTCTAAACTTTTTTACACATGGTGTCAGGATGGCACTATATAAGTAAATGTGATAATTCCTGCAAATATGAGAAGCAATGCCTACAGTGAAGTATTGCATAAAACATAAACAGCAGTCAAGTGATTTATGTCAACATAGACATATGGATTTGGATGGTTATAGATTCAGCAGTGTAAACAACTGCTTGAGTAAATATTTAAAAGTACTGCTTTTACTCAACTTTAACTCTGTGTTCCTTTAGTGCAGCAAGTTTAAGCAGTACTGTGAGGAGGTAACTGCACTATGCCATAGGACATGAAGAGCCATTCACCATCGCACAGCATTAGTGCATGATGCCAAACTCTACGCAAATGCAGAGGACAAAAAGTGAAGGCCTTTGTTAGGGATTTATTATGTGTGTCATGTGTGATTCTATTTTTTGACCAGATTAAAGGTGCAAAAATGGGGTAGATAGGAAAGTGGTGACATAGGGCAAGAAGGGGGAAAACAAAGGGGAAGCAATATAAGAATTTGCAGGAGGGAACTAGGAAAGAACCATAGCTATCCGCTTCTTCAACAGTGTAATATGAACATGTATATAAAATCTGATGAATTTGGACTATCACCACAACACACATGGGTGACAAAAAGGCAATCATTTTGGATAGTCAATTAGACTGAATCAAGTGTATCGAGAAGACACATGTGCGAAGTGAAGAGCTATGTACGGGCTGTAAGTTTTTTTTCCTGTTCTGTTCTTGTAAAGATAAACTGACCATGTGTAAAATTGTGTGCCATATATCTATCTGCTTATCTATTTATAGCTTGGTCGACCAAGTAAATGGTAAACGTAAACTGAGAACAAATGCTTGTAAGCATACCATATATGATTTTTTTGTTTGTTTGTTTTGTTTCATTAATATATAGATAAACTGACCATGACAGAAACTCTGACTAACATTCTGAGACTAGAGTTACTATGTGTAATTTGTTGAGAGTGCTGGGATAAATGACACCAAGTAAATTAGGTTTATGTGTAGTTTTGTGTGTGTGTGTGTGTGTGTGTGTGTGTGTGTGTGTGTGTGTGTGTGTGTGTGTGTGTGTGTGTGTGTCAATCTTTTGCAAGAAAAGTAGTACAAGAAGTGAATCCCATGTCAATATCAAGTGGACTATATAGCCATCTAATTACCTTTCAAATGGGCACCTATACTGTTAGAAGTCTGCAATTACTTATAAAACTAGAAATAGCAGATTATGTTAATTTGGTAAACATACTCTAGAAATGGGCACTGCCAATTAAACTGTGTGAGGGAGTTGTCTCCTGGTGAGATAATAACTGTTTTGATAACTCAGTTATCTGTAAAATGACAACACCAAAAACATTCTGTGCATTATTTGCAGATTAGCTGAAGTAAGCAAGGGGAAGAAAGGCACTTAATCATTTCTACAATCATCAGGAATTAGTTAATGAATTCATAATGCTATGCTGCACTGCATTTTATATCACTGGTATTTGTATCAGTCATCAAGGTCTGGTTAAAGTATCATTTGTCATGTAATCCAAACACTGAAATTAAATATTCTAATTTACAAACCACAGTCTGTAGGCTTTAAACTACATAATTGTGACTCAGCACTTCCATTCTTTTGCTAACACGGCTGATTGCCATTGATAAGTAGGTATGATTCACAATTAACCACTTGATTCACATTGTATTCATTTATTTAGTTGTCAAGTCCCCAAAGTTTAAGCAGGTAAATGTGTATTCATCTAGAAATAATCGATTCTAACTAATTCTTAAGAATCCCTTTGTTTGGAAATGACTGCGTGCATACATTAACCACCATAAAATACAGGCATTCATAACAGCACTACTATAAAACTGATGCCATTTTGCCATTTCATGTTTTGTATCCGTTTCTCTGTTAAACACAGAAATATTTTTATTCCTTGTGTAAATATAGATGTTTACTTCTCAGATAATAAAACAACTTTTAATGATAATGCATGTATACTTCACATCACCTACTCTCCTATCTGCCTCTCCCTCCCTATTTCTAGATCACAGCTCTACACCTGAAATCACTTTGGATCAAGTCCTTCTGGCACTTTCCAAAATTAAAAATAACAGTTCATTGTGTTCTGACACTCTCACTAGATATTTGCTGTGAAATGGTTAAGTCCTATCTACCAAACCCCTCCATCAATAAGCTGAGTCTTTCCACTGGTTACATTCCCATGTGTGGAGAACATCTGGTGTAGTATCTTTACATAAAGGCAACAACCCCTTTACTGACCTTGGGAGTAACAGGTCTGTTGGTTTCAGTAATATTTTTTCAAGGCTATGGAATGTATTATAGCAGAACTAATACACAACAATACAGGTGACCTTGTATCCTTGGATCCATACTAGTTTAGCTTTGTAAAGTGCAGATTATGCCTACTCAGCCTGGTTTAGTTGTTTTTAAAGATTACCAAGGCCATTAATAAGGGTATACAGTCCACACTGCCTACATGGACCTTGCCATAGACTTTTAACTATCTCCCATCCTGGGATTACTGACAAACTCTTACAGCTCAACATTAACTTTCTGGATAGGTAACTAACTATTGGAGAGAACCCATAGAGTTAATGTCAGAGTCTTTGCTTTAAACGGAAAAAACATCATGAGCTATGTCCCATAGAGCTCTGTCACAAGCCTCCTGTTATTTGTTAAATACTTCTGTAGCATGAAAGCTGATATCAATGGATTATGACTAACCTAGTTTGCTTATGATTGTAAACTTGGGTCAGTTATCACATCCATTCTGATACCCAAATGCACTAGCAAAGGTTAGACTAAACAAATGTTTGGTGTGTTAATCATGTGCTTAACCCTCAATTCCAAGAAATGCAGTAGTTTCATTAGGTAAATCTAGCATTACTTCCACTTATCATATAGATAATATTTCACTTCATTCTGACACAGTCATCAGGGACTGGGGTATTTTTAATGGAAATAGACTCTCATTTGACTACCATGTCTCTGTGGTGGTTAGAAAAAGCCTCCTGCCTTGCACAACCTATCCTTTGTGGTATCTTCTGAAGGCTATCTAATTGTTGTAGTATTTTCCTCAAGGCCAGAGCAGTTATAGCCCCAGTTTATTCCCCCCCCATTAGCTCCATCATTGAATACAATGTCCCCTTTGGCATGTACCTCAGTAGGCATCTAATCCAATGTGAGAGACTCAACACTTCCTCACCAGAAGATTTCAGGTCTCAGTACTCTTAGCAACTCTGATAGATTAAATCTATCTTCCATACCCATCTACTCTCCACTCTAATGTATGACGCGTCCAATTCTTACTCAAGTCAGAAAACTTGATCTCGCCAGACTTGAATAATGTTACAATAAAACCTGCCAAGTTTGCTAACAACTCCACTTTCAGAACACATCACTGTCAATCTCTAAGGGAACTACAATGGTTAGAACTTCCCCAGCTACTCAGTTACCACCAGCTAGTCATTGCCTTTAATATTGCCAGGCATCCTGAAAAAAAACAGCACTAAGCCAGTTACTCTCTACATAAAGAACACATCGTCCTCTCTGATCTACTGAGAAATCCCTCCTCTGCATCTCTAAAGCTAACAACAACTCAGAGAAAGCTCTTTTTTCTCATAGCATAGCTAGATCCTGAAATAAGCTCCCTCCTTCTCTGACCTCTGCCACCACTAACACATTTCAAAAATGCTCTCAAATCACATCTTATGAATACATGGCTATGTCCATGCATCACATGAATCTTACAACCTCAGCACACTATACACCTTCCTGCTATCCCTACTTTACATATGCTACAGTTAAGTATCTTACTGTCAACTTGAAATTTGCATAATATGTCATGTCTAATCATATGATTTTTTATTCTTTTATCCCATCTCACTAATCAGTGTTAAAGCCTTGATATATGAGACTCTCTATCTTTGTAAATTTACTCACTTACTGTTGATGTATTGTTTATTGTTTAGACTCGATTGTATGAGACTTTTTATCTCTGTATTTATCTAATTATCACTGATTTATGATTGTTTTTATTACCTTGTTGATGTTAATCTAATTGTGGAGCATTTCTCCCTGGGCCTCCGCTGTAAATGGACCTGTGTCCAGTTGGACTATCCCGGTAAACAAATGTAAAATAAATAAAAAAATAAAAAATAAATGCCTTGTATCTGTTATCACTGTCATATACACTCTTAAGGGTGATCTCAGCTATGAATGATCCAGCACTCTTTGAGCTCCTTCACCAAACTAGAAACAGTGGTAAAGTCTAGAAATCTAAACCTGTACTACAGCATCAATATCACTAAATGGAATGACAGTTGCTTAACCCAGCGTATTCCCTTTTGTGGAATAGGCTGCCTTACATATAAAGCAGATTACTTCCCTAGCAACCCTTAAAACCAGTCAGAATTACTGGATGTGTAATTGTAAATTTTCACATGGAAATGCAAGGAAAATATACTTAATGGGGGACATTGTTAGTCTCCCATTAGTACAAGGTGATATAGCTGAGCTTCTTAATGGCCTTCTTGGCTGTAAGCTTAGTATAAACCTACAAACCTATCACAAACACATATGCACATATGCATGCAAGCGCACACGTGCACACATACACACACACACACACACACGCACACACACACACACACACACACACACACATACACTTATATACATACCTTTATTATCTTTAAAATAATTGGTTGTCCATTTGCTTTTATCACAACAGTATCTTAATTAACATCAATTTGTTGTAGACTCATTTTAGTGATAGAATTGTTTTAGATAACCCCCAGGATTCAGCAAACTTCCATGCAAGAATAGCTTATTCTTGCATGGAAGAGAACATTCCCGTGCAGCACGCAATGCATATTCATGAAGTCGCTCTGCCATGCTCAAATATGGACATGGTTCTGTGTATGAGCGCAGGGGGTGTGTCTAAGAGCAGTGCACTCACAATACACACATTCTCTGCACTCCATAATTGCCATATGGCAATGTAAAAGTAGTGAGAGTGTCCGTGGACATCATTACCTCTCAGCCTCACAAGAAATCTGAACAAAGCCATAAAAAACAAGGGACAAATAGGGACAAATGTGAGATATTGCTCTCACAAACTTATAAAGTTAATAGAATGACAGGCTTCACATTAGCATGAATTTCTCAAAGGGTATGAAGTGTAAAACTCACGTTTGTCATTATTTACTAACTGCAGTATTCAATGCTTTGCCACTCATCTGCCAGAAAGCCACAATTGTATGAAAAATGGACCAAAAATATAAGGCAAAAATCTGGACATTCTGTGAAAATCTGTACAGTTGAGAGGTATGGTGGTCACTGTTAGTGTCCATGGAGCATACCTCTCAAATGCAAAGCCTGTAACGTTATCACCATTTGAAAAGCACACCCCCCACAGATAATGTTGCAGAAAGGAATGTGCATAGCCCCACATTACAAAAATAAAACACAACAGTTTAAATTTTTTTTCAGTCCGCAATAAAGTTTAAGCGTAGCTGAGTGGGTGTGCTCATCACGCAGCTCTGCTCAGCCTAGCTTACACATCACAAGGAGCTAAACAGGAATATGCTTCAAAACAACGTAGATCAGAAATAGCAAAGTGGTTAGAGTGTTTGCTTTCCAAATAGTCGTACCTGGTTTGATCCCCACTGAGACCAATTCGCCTTTTACATGTGAAAGCAGTACATAATTTTTTTGTAATAATTAGGTAGTAAATAACATATATTTGTTAACCAGAGTAGCTTAGTGGGTCTAGAAGTGAGGTGTCAGCATAATAAAGTTGTAAAACACCCATACAAACACAAGTGCCCCATACAGTATAGTCACACAAGAATAAATGTAATGAAAGCACAAAGGGGGATGTCAGGAAAGGTAAACAAAATTATAATATGTCAGGAATGACAAATCATTCCCGTACAGCTGATAGATTATAAAATAAAACATAAGCAATGCTAAGCATTGCATGGTGCAAGCATTGCTTAAATATGAATTATAAGCAATGAGTAGCTCAGCTAAGCAGATTTGCCCATTGGTAAGCAGTGCTGAACCTGCCCCTTTAAGCACTGCCAACGTTAGCTAAGCAGGTTTGCCCGTAGCTTAGCTTAGCTCAGCATATTTAAAACTGTCTAATCATGGCAAAGGGTGGGAAATTAGCCATATTTAAACCTCGCAGGCAGGGAATACAGCTCATAATCAGTTGTAGCTCCCCACTGTAGGCAGTAAGGCTGGTGTTGGAGAGGGTATGCACTTTCAGGTGCATTGCTGGGGCGTACCGGAGTCCAAGATCATAGTAGGACTCCTTGTTAAACACCATGACATGAGACTGCTGCAGGACCAGTACCAGGGCTCAGAATACAAAGCAGAGGCCTGGGATAGTCTTGCCTGTGATTTCACCAGTGCCACTGGCATCCCTCGGACTGGTGAGCAGGTCTGGTACCACTATTCCTACTTGAAGCACAGGAAGAGGGAGCTCTTGGACCAGTGGGTCCAAGAAGCATGGCAGAGGGGTGATGCCCCAGGCATGTGTAAATATTCATATCAATAACTATTTAACAAAGTCCAGGCTGTGTATGTGATGGACAGGTATGCATAAATGTTTCTCTATCTTCTTTACAGCTCCAGCTGAGCGGGCTGCGAACCAGGAGGCCCATGCAAGCAGGTTGCAAAAGCTGTATCGCGAGGCTGGTAAGTAACAATCTAGCTTGTGGTATTCATACCAAACAAATACAAAGGAGAAGAATGTCACCTGGTAGTATTAAAAATGGATATGGTTTGTACTGAATAAACCAGACAATATTACAGTAATAGTCTCATATAGGTTACATATAAATAAAACTGTAACTGCCTATCAATAAAATTAAAAACCCTGGACTAGTTGTGTTTGCTCTAGTATTGTATGAATTGAAATGTGTACAGGTTATGCACAGCAACTATAGCTCTGAAAGCATTAAACAATCAAGTCTCATCTGACAAAGTTAGTACCTCTGTAAGACATGAGAGTAAATGACATGAAATGTTTCATAGACCAAGATCTGATATCTGAATAGTAATGTTGTGCTAACCACTGTTTTTCAGGCTGTGCTATGTCAAAAGTGATGATGTAAGTGATCATTCCTTAACTTACATCATAAGACAAAAGAGTGACATTACAGGGTTTCACGTAGCAAGAAACACTTCAACCCATTATTATTCAAAAATGAATTAAAAGCCTGTAAATGGAATCTTCTAAAAACCCTAACCCTGGAAGATGCCATTGCATATTTCAATACCAAATTCCTATCAATCCTTGACCAACATGCTCCAAAACGATCTATCAGAGTTAAATCTAAACCTGCCCCCTGGCTGTCCAAAGAGACAAAACAGAAAATACTACTTAGGAATAAATCTAGGGCTAAATGGAGAAGTACAAAAACAACTTCAGATCAACAAGCCTTTAGACAGTTAAGAAATAGCACTAAAAAAGCTGTTTTTACAGATAAAAAGAACTATTACTGTAAACTACAGCAAACTCATCATAACAACCCCAAAAGGTTCTGGTCAACCCTAAATTCACTCCTACACCCAGGCCACTCTAGTACACCTTCACCTTCAGGGCCCGAAAAGAATACCTCACATCAAACTGCCAATGCCTTCAACTCCTTTTTCACAGACACTATTAATTCACTAGCAAGTCATCTCACAATAGACAAATCTAACCTTCCTACTGGTACATCTACTAATCTCCCTATATTCCAACTACAACCCATCTCTGCTTCTTACATCCTAAAACTCATCCAAAAACTCAAACCTTGTACCCCTTCTGCAGATCAGTTACCAGCTGAATACCTTCAAAAAGCAGCTGAAGAAGTTGCCTATCCCATATCTCTCCTTATAAATAGAACCATCAGTGGAGGTACCATCCCTGCTATCTGGAAAATTTCCCACATAATTCCTTTACATAAAGGAGGTAGCTCAAATGACTATTCTAACTATAGGCCTATTGCACTCTTATCACCCTTAGCAAAAATTATGGAGAAATGTATTCATCATCAGCTAATGCACCACTTAACTCAATATAACTTACTAGCCAACTGCCAACACGGCTTTAGGCCATTTCATAGTACTACAACAGCTCTCCTATCTTTTACCGAGTGTATAAATAGAAACCGCAATAATAGTATTCTGTCATCAGCACTCTTTATAGACCTGTCAAAAACCTTTGACATGGTAAACCATAATATGCTCATAAAAACCCTTGAATCCCTCTCTCTAGATACCAAAGCTATTCAATGGCTCACTTCCTACCTTAATAACAGGCAACAGGCAGTTCTCTGGGATAATACTCTTTCATCCCTTCTACCAGTCTCTCTTGGAGTCCCACAGGGGTCCATCCTAGGACCTCTCCTCTTCTCTTTATTCATAAATGACTTACATGCAGCAATACCTCAAGCTACATGTATTCAATATGCAGACGACTCAACACTCATATGCTCTGCTACCACTTCCCCTGAACTACAAACCCTAACACAGAATGTATTTAGCACAGTTGAGGCATAGTTCTTGAAACCCTGCCTCCTTTTGAATGCCAATAAAACCAAACTCCTGCTCTTTAGGCCTAATATTAAGTCTCCCCTCATAGACTTCTCTATTACTTCCAACAATGGCATACATACAGCCCCTGACTCTACCACTAACCACTAAGCTATTAGGTATTATAATTGACAATAACCTCACTTTTGATAATCACATTAATAACACTATTAAAACCGTAAATAGAAAACTCGGCTCCTTATATAGAATTAAAACCTTTTTAACTCCACAGGCCAAAATCACACTTGCACACTCTCATCTTATTTCTACTCTTCTTTATGCTTCATCCATATACACTAACCTAAAGAAAAATAACCTCACTAAACTAGCAAATGCATACTATAGCATTGCTAGATTTGCCACCGGAAACCCATTTAGAACTCACCACTGTCAGAATCTACAACAACTAGACTGGCTTGAACTAAAAAATACACTATTACTCTCCCAACTTACCTTTGTTCATAGGATATTTTACCAACCAAAAAATACTCCTATACTTTCTGACCTTATTTCTCCCTATTCTAACCTAAATTCTTTATGCTCCTCTAATAAACTTCTTGTGAAGTTAAGCAAGTCCAATAACATAGCAGGTGACTCACTTTTCTCCAACACCATAGGTAAATACTGGAATCTTCTACCGACCACTCTAACTTCTACCTCGTCACCCTTCCTCTTTAAACAAAAGCTCAAACAACATCTAAAAACACTCTGGCTATGCCCATGCATCAATCCTGACTAATCTTATGATTTTACTAATTACTCTTCTCTGAAACACCCACTCTCACCTCTTTCTACTCACTCTCCTTGAGTAGACATTCTCTAAATCACCCTTGTTAATTAGCCTCTGTTATGAATTTATATAGAACTCTCTATGGTTTATACTTACTTAATTAATTAGACTCTTCATGAATGTTTTACTAAAGTATAACTCCCCTATCTTGTACTGTAAAGAAAATTAGAGTAAATGTCCTTACTAATATATATTTTCAACTACTAGAATCTAGATTAAACCTTATTTCTGTTGGTATTTTACTAACTGCTTACTTTCTGTATGTAAATGACTTGTTTGTATTAACTTCTATGTGGAGCTTTTCTCCCCGGGCCTCTGCTGAAAATGGAAATGTATCCAGTTGGACTAGCCCGGTAAACAAATGTAAAATAAAATAAAAATAAATAAATAAATAAAAGGTATGTATAGGAATGTATGTATAGGAATGTTGTAATTACAAGGTCAGATTGTACAACCAAGAGAGAATGAGACAGAAAACATTCAAAGATAAAACAGCACTTTCTCAATAGCTTGTTCTGATGAAAAACAAACTTGTATTTTTGCAGAAACAGCCATGGTTTGAATCCTGGGATTGGTACTAAGCTGTATGCAGAATTTTAACTAGGATTTTGTGTCTATGTGCAGAAACAGTCAGGTAGTGTTAACATAAATTTCCCCCACAGGTCTTCCAGGTAAGAGAAGGTAAAAAGTAGCTATAAGAAAGCTGTAGTTATATTGTGTCCAACACCCATGGTCCAACCCCAAGGCTGCAAATGACAGCAAGATAAGTACATACACCAAGTGGTCTCCCACAAGAAATGTTCAAATGTGTCATGCTGTCACAGCTACTGGTCCCTGCTGCCAACAACCAGGGTGACTGCTAGAAATCAAGGCAGAGTATGGCAGTAATACACACACACACACACGCACACACACACACACACACACACACACACACACACACACACACACACACACACACACACACACACACACACACACACACACACAAAGTATGAGTGCACATATGTAACCCTGAGTATGTGAATATGGGTAGAAACAGTCAGGTAGTGTTAAGAAAAATTCCCTCCACAGGTCTTCCAGGTAAGAGAAGGTATAAAGTAGCTATAAGAAGGCTGTAATTATACACTGTGAACAACCATACCACTGCCCAACCCAAGGCCATAGGTTGTTGCAATAATACCTGCAGAGTAATGATTAGAACAATCATCATTAAAGCTGTGACCACTGCAAGAATCTACATTTGTTAATTGACATATCCCTCTCTCTCCCCCACCTTATCTTCACCAATAATCTAAACACATAAATGAATGGGTATGTTTTCCACCAAACCTACCATTGGGACATGTGTCCTATTGTTCTACAAATGTTGAAATGTATTTCAATTAATGTTCCCTGTTCAAATGCTATAATTGGTGGTCTGTTGCTATCAATGTAACCTGCATGCTGGTGTAATGCTCACTGTGGTTCTATATATGCATGTGTTCTGTTTGCTACATAAATGTTCCAAATCTGGTGTTTTGGGTTAATGGGAATACTCATGAATGCTGTTATAACTAATCCTGGAATGTATTTATCATTACTAATCAACATATGTTCTAAAACTGCAACACCATAGCACATCTGGGAAGGCCAATCCCAGTGGATCTACCTCTCCCGCCTCATCTGGCCATGGCACCAGGCCCCAGCATGTCTGGGACCCACCCCAGGACCTCCTCATCCTCTGGTCCTGCACCACCTTCGGGTGGAACCGCTTCAGGGGATGGGACTCATCTCCCCCCCAGGCATGGGTGCAGACAGGATCTTGTCACCCAAAGCCAGGTCTGGGTTCTGGTGCATAGCGAGCTCTGCAGAGAATTGGGAGATCTACTACACCAGTTTGAGGGCTGCATGGTGCATTTAGAGGCTCAGCCTCCCAGCACAGCCACCTTCAGGGCCGTGAAGGTGCAGTCGTGACTGCCCATGGGTGGGGACCTCAGTCCCACTGTATCCATTTGGGGGCTTATGGGCATCCCATTACCAAACACCCTGCCCCATCCAAGGTGTTTACCCCCCACATATGTCATATACC